>NC_043976.1:5933427-6061754 GCF_902148855.1 Sphaeramia orbicularis
CCTGGAGAAATGGCAGGTGGGCATAGGGACGGTGATCATACGCTTTCCAGCAACATGTTGAAAAGAATTCCTCAATTGGGTTTAGGAAAGGTGAATATGGAGGCAAGTTTACAACAGAAAAAAATGGATGGTTGACAAACCAATTTTGGACCAACTGAGAGCAATGAAAGCTTACATTATCCCATATTAACCATGTATCTTGTCTGGTCTGGATTGTCTTCATTTGGACCAAGAATTCCCTGAAGAATATCCAGAAATGTCAGGATAGGTCCAGTGTTATAGGGGCCAAGTGTTGCAAGGTGGTGTAGAACACCATTATTAGTTATGGCATGGTAACATTTCCTCCACATTGGCCTGGGACATTGATGATTGCCTTCTGTCCAATGATATTTCTCCCTCTCCGTCTTGACTTGGTGAGGTTGAATCCCACCTCATCCACATTGATGTATTCATGCAGAATGGGGTGGGCATCCATCTCCAATATTCTCTGTATTACACAGACAAAGGAATAGATCAGGATATGCACAATACAATAGTCTGTCTCAGCAGATGAAAGTCAGATGTACTGGAAGTGCTATGTATATACCTCCACATACTCATGGCACAGGTTCTTTACTCTGTCACAGTTCCTTTCAAATGGGACCTTGTACAGCTGCTTCATTTGGATCTGATTCCTCTGGAGGATATGATGTATTGTTGAAAGACTTACAGCATCAGTATTGTTGAATATGGTTTAATCTTGCAAAGTATGATTTTGAATCTCACAGATTCTAATGCCGTTATTTGCCAAAACCATATTCACAATTGTGGTCTCCTGCTCTTGTGAGAATATACGACTTCATCCTCCATGATACTGTCGTCTTTCCACTCTGGAAAACATACAGTGTAGTGCAGTACGTACAATGGATGTTTTGAGCTACAATAGAATACATGCAGAAATGGCTATTACTGTACATGTATATTACTGTTGATTGTTGCATACCTGTTCTCATTTCAAAAGGGTCGAATTATGGCTACCACTGTAAATCGACTCAAGTTAGGTCGGACTCTGAGTCCAGCCTCTCTCATAGTCAACCCATGATTGATGACATGATCATCAGAGTAGCCCTAATCTCATCAGACTACTCTTCTTGGTTCCTCTCTTTCCCTTACTCCTCCAAGTCGTCCTCTTCCTGCTCCCCTTCCAAAGCGTCCTCTTCCTTTTCCTGCTCCTCTTCCAAAGTGTCCTCCATGAACTCGAACCCCTTGCCGTCCTCTGCATCCTCTTCTGACTCCCCTGTCTCTCTCTGCATTGTTGTTATCCATTGTTCAAGACAGGTAACTTGACCTTTGGTGTATTTATAGGCCAGTGTCAGGCAGTGTTTGGTTGGTGTTCAGTAAAGCAATTATTGCTTGCACATGTGAGGGCAGAGTCTGAGGCTCTGATGAATAAGTGTGGCATTTTGATTGGTTGTGTTTGAAATCGGAAATCAAGTTACTTCCTGATAGATTTTTGTGTGTTAGGTAGAGAATTGTGTGTATTGATATGCAAAAATTTAAAAGCTAAATTGAAAACTGTCAAGACTGAGAATTAGCTTATGGTTTTGCTGATTTGATGTGGAGTTGTGAAGTCTGAGTGAAAGGTTTTAGAAATTGTGTGCTACACAACGGTTTCGTATGTAAGCAATTGAAAAAAACTGTAGATGTCAGTAGCAGCACTTTGTTCCAGTCAGACTAATGACAACTACAATAAAGCACGTTTACAAAAGGAACTAAGAACTGGAATGGGATTATTAAGTACTCGTATTGGTACTTGCTCTCGGCAAATACTCAAATGTAAATACTCGTACTTTTACTCAGTCTGGAAAAAAGCGGTACTGGTGCGTCCCCAATATATATGTTTATGTTTATGTTTATGCATTTGGCAGACGCTTTTTTCCAAAGCGACTTCCAAAGTGAGTACTATATACATATATATATATATATATATATATATATATATATATATATATATATACACACATATATATATATATTTTTGTGTGGATGCCAATCATTTATGAAACTCTGGTTGATACTGAACCACTCCCATTTCTGGAAAATGTCCCAAACCACAACATAAATAGAATCCTCTGCCTCTTAGATTGTTTCCATCCATTGTTGGTGTCTGGTGCACTTTGAACTGGCTTATATCATGTGCAGTTGGTTTGAAAATAGTGTGTTCAGTTTTGAGTGGCTGTATTTACTTATTGACAACTGTGCTGTATTTGTGTCTAGCATTTGCCTCCTGTGTTCACTGTTTGCAGCTCATGTGTATAACAGTGAGAAATGTATTTTAGAGAATGAGAATGTGTGTTAAATTGTGGAAAAAAAGTGCTACAGGTGAGAAAATTGTGTCTAAGTACAAGAATCAGTTTAAGGGTGTGTCAAAAGAGTGTTTGAATTGATAAATGAGTTTGTGCAGCTGACTAGTTGAGTCAGAGAATGCGGTTTTGTATTTTAGTGATTCAGAAAAACTGTAATGTCACAATTCCACTTAGGTTATTTATTTTGGTTAGGTCATTTATTTATTTATTTATTTTTCTTTATGGTTAACTTGAATTGATGCCCTCTTTAACTGTATTTTAGCTATTAAAACCTGGATGGCAGAAAACTTCTTGCAGCTCAACCAGGGCAAAACTGAAGTTTTAGTTATCGGTCCTGAGGCTACGAGAGAGAAATACTTACCAAAACTACAAGCGTATTCTTTTAACCTATCTGAACAAGTAAAAAACCTGGGCGTTATCTTTGACTCTGAGGTCACTTTCATCCCACATATTAGATCCATTGTAAAAACAAGATTTTGTCATCTTAAGAACATAGCCAGAGTCCATCCAGTTCTCTCTCAAGCCAACACAGAGATGCTGATGAATGCTTTTATTTCCAGTAGAATTGACTACTGTAATGCCCTGCTTTCTGGTCTTCCCAAAGATAGAATTTCACAACTCCAACTTCTTCAGAATTCAGCCACTCGAGTGCTGACGAAGACCAGAAGGTGGGCTCACATTACACCGGTTTTAAAATCACTGCATTGGCTCCCTGTGTGTTTCAGGATTGATTTTAAGGTCCTTTTAATAGTTTTTAAATGTTTTAATGGTCCTGCTCCTTCTTATCTTTTAGACATGCTTTTACCATATGAACCCTCGCGGACCCTGAGGTCCTCTGGCACTGGCCTTTTACTTGTTCCAAAAGCTAACACAAAAACTCACGGCGAGGCAGCTTTTCAGCATTATGCTCCTCGCCTATGGAACAGCCTGCCAGGGAACCTCAGGGCCACAGAGAATGTAGAAATTTTTCAAACCAGACTCAAGACCCACCTCTTTAATTTGGCTTTTAACTAATGCCCTTTTTATCCACTAAGGTTTTATCGTTATAATTTTATATGTCTTAAGATTCTTTCAACCAATGCTTCTGTTTTGTCATTTTAATGTTTAATATTTATATTATATTTATATATATGTCTTACATATATATAAATATGTGGCGCCTTCTTTCACTGGGGTCTGCTCCTTTCTGGTGGCCCTTTCCCACTGGTTGGGATGTGGTGCTGTGTCGCTGGCACCTGGTTGCTGGGGTCGGCGGCTGCCTCCTGGTGCAGATGACTCCCTGAGACAGCTCCTCCTCTTTTACTTTTACTTTCTGGTCCTCTCGTGCTTAGTTAGTCTTTTTAAGTGTGTGTGTGCTTGTGGCTGTGCATATGTGTGCGTGTGTATGTGAGTGGGTGGGTGGGTGTGTGCGGGTGGGTGGTGGTACTGATTTTAAACTTATATGTAAAGCACTTTGTGCTACATCCTGAATGTATGAAAAGTGCTATATAAATAAAGATTGATTGATTGATTGATTGAACTTAGGAGCCTACAGGGCACTGTAAAACATAAACATTTTTACCAGAACAGTTTTAATTTTCAGCTTACATTAATTTAAATTAGGGTTTCTCAACGGGGGCGGTACACCCCCAGGGGTTTTGAACAAGAAAGCTGAAAGGGGGCACTCAGGCACAAATGGGGGGTATTAGTCACTATTATTCATCACAATGTATAAGTATGTATATCCAATGGCGTATTTACCTATCTGTGCCCCCCCCCCCCCCCCCCATTTGAAAATCTGCAGAAAAAAATGCTCCTTTGGCAAGGATGTGAACCACGATCTTCCACTTTCTAACGTGTAACCTACTGAACTGTCAGTAGAAGTAATAGTTGACCTATTTTGCCATCTGTTTGTTTTGATTCTTTTTTGGATGCAACGTTTATTCTGTGGGTGGTTTTTGGGTGCAATCTTGCAAAGCTCTCCTATCCCTTGTATTGGAGGAATGGGGGAGGTCTATTGTTCACTTGCTATTTCTAATTAGAATTTATATAGTAAAGGGAATTAAATCTGAACTAGCCTAAAGTCAACTATTAATAAAGAGACAGCTGTCTATTCAAGCAGCATTTGAGTCTGCACACCAAACTATATATATAGGTCTAGAAACACTGAAATGTATAACTATTTAAAAAACAATGGTAAGTTGCTATATTGTAGATTGTCTTTCAAAGAATGCCAATACTCTGCATTTCACCAATGCATGATCTGAACTTAATTATCACACTTAATTATCCCATGTACAATATTGTACCAATTCTGGCTAAAAGTCTTTGAATCTCTGGAGCATGACTTAAAATGGCCAACACATATCTTACAGCCTGCCAGCTTGCTCACACTAAGTACTGCAAAAAAAAAAAAAAAAAAATTGGTTTATAATGATTAGTATGTAATTAATATGCAATTTAATGCAAACTTACAACAAAAAATGCAAATGCTTATAAGTAATGTAGGGTATATGAAATGCTTTTTGTGTTGTGGCTCCACTACTGGTTTATGGGAGCTACAGAAATGGACAATCAAATATACACATTTTCTTTCAAGTCTTGTAAAAAAGTGGTTAAGGGTGTCTAAACGTAGGTTCAAATATAATCAAATATATAATCTTTCTACAAACAGTGTCGTGAAAACTTTATTTAAGACAGTAATAATAGAATGAATAAAAGTCAACAAATACATAAAAACATGTTTGAATTTTTTGACAAAGTAATAGTATGTGAAAATGTGGTAAAAAGTCAGTGCCAAGCGGTGTCAATAAATTTAAGTTACTGAGTTCTATCGGTTATAACTTTTTTTTCTATTGAATCAATTGAAAATTGAAAAACAGTTTTAAAAAATAGAGATTCTAAGCTAAAAAAATAAGCCCATGCAGTATATCCTAAGAATAACTTTGATTTTTATCATACATGTTCACTTTCCCTTGACCTATTAAGTTACCTATTTTCATATATATAAATAAAGATTTTCCTGGCAAAAAATGGGGCTTGGCTATCTGCCAAGTTGTCATTTTTATGCTCAGCCACACTGGCTGTGTGGTATTGTCATCAGTTGGCCGTCCATCCATCCGTCTGTCCAAAAACTTTGTCATGCACTGATAAGTCAGGCCACTGGGGGCAGTAATGTGCCTGATAAGTCAGGCCGAGGGTTTTCAAGTGCACGCACATTATGTTAAATATTGGGATTGGTCCAGAATTTTTATGAAAGCTAATACAGAGAGTTTGACAAGAACCATTTTCATGTGTAGTCATTTCCAAGATGAAAGTTGTAAGTGCTGTTTACTTAACTGTGCGCTCCACAGTGATCCTCTGTAGAGCAGCTGACAGATGTTTCTGAATGACTTTCCTCCAAACCGAACAAAGATGGATGTGAATGGCACACAAAGGCATAAATCCCAGGGACACTGGAATCTATGTCTCATAGCGTTCCACCTCACATCATAGCTCACTTTTCTTCACCCAGCAATGAAATTATTATATCAATAATAACACATTTTAAACAGTTTAGTTGGGATTTGTTTTAATATAAAATGTTGCAGTTATCAAGAATATGTCATTTCATACAACTTGCCTCATAAACAGCATTTCAATTACAGCAAGGAATTAAAAATATTTCTGGTGACTGTACTAATCTGATTCTGATTAATAATACAGCAGAGGGATGAGCTACAAGGTGGGGAACTAGAAGATTTATAAAAAGGGAACGCAAAAGTAGACTAAAACAAAACAAAAAAAAAACATCTAAGATCAGGAGGGTTGTGAGAGTCCCTTTAACATGATACTTTAACATGATACTGTTGTCCTTATCACCTCTTTGAAAATTGACGACAATCAAACATGGATATTGTTGTTTAATAAAAAAGTAAAAATAAATATACAGAAAAAGACATTGGGCAAGATACACTGTGTTGGTCACACAGCTAGCATATGGGAGAATCATCATGTTTCTGAGAATTTATATGATGATTTTTCAAATTTTAAAGAAGTATTAAGTGATTACAATAATTTTCTGATGTTCATTAGTTCACTTTCTTAAGAGTTCGATAAGAAGATCAATACCATGTTCATGTCTTTATATTCAGTACCAAACTAGCATCAACAGACATCAGCCTAGCAAAGAATGATCATTTGCTGGAAGGAAACAGGTAGCATAGCTTTTTCCACATTTGAAACACTAATTAAATGACATGTTTCACCCTGTTGCTTAATCCATATGAAAACAGAAATGTAAAAAGCACAAGTTTGTACCCTCACATAACTGTGCAAGTAATATTTATATACTTTGGAAAGCGCCCGGCTAATTTCCAGACAGGCTAATTATTTTCTTTCTCTGCTTTCAGTCCTAACTAGATGCTAAGCTAACCTAGGCTTTTTGATTCATGACTCTGAAGCCTCATAAAATGTAGTTATAGATGTCAAGCAATATTGTTCATCTTATTCCAACTCAAAGCATTAGCAAAACTTTGAAATAATAATAATGATACTCGAGATTATAAGAAGCTTAAAAAAAATTAATGACCCAGATGTGGAAGCTAATTATCTATATGATAGAGATATAAAATATTAAGTACTGAGTAAAAGAAAATGACTAAGTATGACTGGGAATTGGAGGCTCATGTTAGCAATAAATTCATAACTCTCGTAAAGCCAGGAGCAGCTACTTAGCATTTCGAAGCTGGAGGTGTGCGATGGACCCTCTATTAGCAGCCTTACTAAAGCAATTTTTATGTGAGTAAAAATAAAGACTCCACCCTAATAAAACACAATTGTGAACATTTTCTTCTTACACGCTGCCAAATGTGTCCAGTTGTGGGACTTTAAATGGCAAAGCTGTTATGCTGGGCACCTTCATATGAAGGGTGGCTTTTCAAAATGCTCCTAAATGGAATATGTAACACCTAAATAAAATGGCTCTGTATGTGCTTTGTAGGGGGAAAACTAGATGAAATCAAAACACCCGACTGCAAGAGGAGACGCCTGTAGCATAAAAGGCTGACAGAGAGGTGGCTACAGTTGGGATCAGGTTGCTCAAATGTCAAGGTATGTATATAAAAAGTATGAAAAAATAACTGGAAGATATTAGAAAATATATTAATTTCTCTTAAATAAAATACACTTATTGCCCTTTCTTGAAAGTGTACCTGACAAATGTTTTGTTTGGATGTTGGAGTAACAGTCATGGAAGCATTTTAGAAACACAGAAATACAGTAAGACACAAGGCAAATATAGTTTCTTCTCTGCCCATTTTCCCCTCATAAGTTGTGTTCTTTTACAGACATGTGCATGTAAATCGTCCACCATGAAGAAATATATCAATCCCTTTGGTTTCTAATGGTCTACAGTTATAAACACGCTAAAATTGGGATTCCTGGTTGGCGGGGTTGTTGATGTGCTGGCAGAACTGCTGATGCTGTGATGGTCCAGGCTCGTTCCACATTCTGGTTTGGACTAAAGAAATCCAACTCGTGCCCTGGTTATGACCCAGACTAAGACCCACATGTAATGTCCAAGGACTGTACCCTGGACAGACGCCCTGAGCGTGACCCAGAGTAGTGTTAGATCTGGTCAGACTTGAACATCCATATCCAAACCGTGGCTAAAGTTTAGAGCCAGTTTTTAGCTCTGTGCAGCTCAAGTACGGCGACCCAGCAGTCTGGCAATGTCATGTTTTATTCCCCCCCGACACCAGCCACAGCAGACACAAAGATAAAAACCTGCATAGTTTTGTCAAAGCCCTTGCCTTATTTTCCCTCTTATGTGTTGTGCAGGTCTCAGGAGTGAGTCCAGCTGACTGGAACCCAGTGATTCTCCGTCTCCACCTTCTTCAGCGCCAAACGCAACTCACTAAAGGCAGTTGAGAGGTCATCGTTGACAATGACTTTCTCAAACAGATGTCCATACTGAGTCTCCATGATTTGGGCAGTTCTCACCATCTCCTGGAAGTCATCCTCCTGCAGTATACATGAGTACAGAGAGAAAAGAGAAGGATGGATAGATGGGGAAAAAAAGAAAAAGACAGTGATCAGAATGAAATGTACAAACCATGTGAAGCCAGAACTGTTCAATTTAAGTTGAGCATCTGCTACAAAGAGAAACATCAGCCACAGTAAACAAGGGGAGATAAATTCACATACTGTAAACATAAATTACATGGCCTTGAACACGCAAATAAACACAAAGTGGCCTGAACAGAGCCCGTTATAACCTCCCGGAGATATGGTACCCACACTTGAACCCTGGCACTGACCACGCACTAAAACTTGCCCATACAAGAACTTGACCTCAAGGAATTTTCATCATTTCCTCTGCTGAACACGCACGGTTATCCAATTCACAAAGAAAATAAAACCTCCTCAAAATAAGCAGAGGACAAACATAACCATCATTTTACAAAAGACAGACATGTAAAACATACATGATTGCCTGTCTGGATCTAATTTGAAATGACAGCTTGTGGACAATGTTTTTTGGTGTCAGGAACAAACCTGCTGCAAAGCTTACCATACTTTATGGGAACTGGCACCAAAATGGAAACAAAAAACATGGCACAGATTGACTTTTAGGCCTGCAAAACATCTCTCCACAGAGGTTACAGTGTAATCTTGCAATATACAGCTCCATTATGATTTAACACCAATGACTTTCATTGCGTTTTGGCTGTTACTTGGTATATCTATACTTCATTCTTAAAAATGATGTGTGCAATGCTAACAACTCTTCAACACGATAGTGGTGCAGCAAAAAGACACACAATGAAGACTGCTGGGGCCAACAGATTGAAAGATTTGCCTAGTCTAGCCCAAAGAAAGATGACTATTGCAGTTGTTGCACATGGCATTCACCTCCCTTGGGGTACATCTGTTAATACTTCAAAATTCTTCCACATATACAAAACAATAAGAACCTTCGAGCTGCATTTAAATGCAGAAATTTTCTTCAACATGAGTGTGATTGGGTAAGCATTTTCGTACTCCTGAGTGATAGTGACCTGAGAGGGATGGAGATAGACAGACTAGATTACACAGGTTTTTGGGGGTTTTCATGTAATTGAGAAAAAAACATATGAACAAATAAAGTGGAAAATGCCAAAGAAAAACTCTAAAAATTTCTTGTTTTTCATAAACAAGGCATTTCTTATCTAAGCAGGGTATGAGGCATAAATATAAAAATGGCCACAGTACTGTGGTGGTTGTTTCCACCAAATTAGCTCTGGTTCTTGAACCATTTCCGTTCAGGATTTTTGGGACATTGGCGCCATTTTGTGGCCCAACCCAAGTTTCCAATAGTTTTGAAGGGAACCATCGTAATCAAGGATGTGTCAGATCATAATATGGATATCATTCTGTCCTCCAGTTCTAAATTTTGACAAATTTACTAAGAAGCCTTGCTTTTTTTAATTTATTTTCATACGAGCTTGTCTTCAGGTAAAACCAGCATTGGTCAACTCTATGACAAGTTCAGCTTCCAGCTTAGTCCGCCTCCTGCTACTTTCTGGATGAGCAAATTGCCTCCAAACATAGGATTTCGCTGGCAGATTCGTTTTTTCCTTCTGTTTTCTCAGACTACTCCAATGTTGCTGTTTTATTTGCGGCCTCATTCTTGTCTGAAGAGTATGACTTGCCCAGAATGGGTCACACCTCAGGTCAAGGGAAAACTTTCAATGTTTTGCTTCTAATTGGAAAACCAACTCTCTGTGTTCTGAACTAATTTGGTCAAAATGTTCCAAACAGTTCAAAATCAGCTGTATGCATGATGGTGGAAAAGTGGGGGTCTGGGTTAACAGGGTTATGTCAAGTGCAGCAACAACAGCAGCAGCTCCATTGGTTACACTAACTTGTATCTCATTCCTCTCAGACTTCTTGAAGAAACAAGTGATAGTGTGACCTCAATTGTAAAATGTGTTCATTATCAGGACAAATGAGATGCATAAAATCTTTGCACACTGACATGGAGGGTTGACCAGGGGTCCTCCAGGTGGACAAAGAGCCTTCCAAGTCACTAAGCAAATCAGCTGTCCGGTGCCAGGAGAAAAACCCTGTGCTAAGTTGGAGGAAAAGCCAACTGCTGTATTTTTATCAGGCTAGGAGTAAATATTACCAATCTGAGGCTCCTGTATTCTTAGAGTATACTGAAAGCAGCACAGGTATCGCTTCGCTGTGGTCCACTCTGGCTTCAGCTGTGTGGGTCCTGGCTCATTCTACCCCTCAGTCCAACAGTGGGGCTAAAGTAGCTGCACTGATTTAGCTTTATGTTTTTACTGGGAACACTCAACTTTAGATTTCTGGACAGATTCAGTTTTTATAGTGACCTCTCTGCCAAACACACAATTATAAATACATACACAGATGCACATTCATGTGCAGAAACTCAATCACACACACACACACACACAAACACACACACACACACACGCTGGATTTGTGTTGCGTGTGTTTACGTGCACGCACTGTGTACGCACATAAACACTCTCTCATTAAAATTGAAAAGTCCTAAACGGCTCAGTTTTTAGAGACTTTCTCTCCAGCCAGGTCTTACTTCAGAATATTTCTGGTGGTTTTCCGCTTCATAATGGATTAGTTGCGCAGCTAAATATAAACACTCACTCACTGTGACACTTAGCAAAAGCCCTGTCTGCTATTTTTTGTTCGGCTGTCATGCATGTACAGTATAAAACCGCACAGGCAGCTACAAAAACAAATCTATGTTATCTCACGCTCTATTGTCTTTTGTGAGGAAGATGTGATGGTTTTATCAGCCTGAAGGATGAGAGGACTGAAAGCAGCTCAGGGAGTGCAGAAGGTTTGTTGGCCTGTGGAGGAAACTGATCCACTGTGGGGCTATATTCTCTCATCTGGACCGAATCCCCCCTTCTGCTCTGTTTGAGCTCAGCTGGACCAGGACTTACAGATGACCACTGTGTCCAGTGCCAGGAAGACAACCTCTCTGACCTGTCCTGGAAACTAAATAAACTGCTGTTGTTTTTGCTTTTTTCTTTCGTGTGTGTGATGTTTCCATGTCCACCGGCAAGTCTCTATGCATATGTCTCAAGTCAGGCCATTCCAGGTAAAAGAACATTAATCACAGCAGGAAGCTGCTTAAGGGACACTGAGATGGAAAGAGAATCAGAATGAAAATTATAAGATAGATGTAGGGTGAAATAACAGGGGTAGAATGCTGAAGGAGGCGAATGGAAAGCTGGGCGAGTTCGAGTGAGTGTTTGGCATCTGATGATTGGTGCTGGATCGCTCTCCTCAGAGGGCAATTTGAGCTGATGCCACTTCTGGAGGGCCAAATCTGAGAGCAAAAACACCGGGGACTCATTTATCCTCAATGCCATTAGATTGCTTAATTTCCACATGAAATGATGTAGCGTCTTGTGCCTGTTTAACTACTTTGTTCCAACACTGATAAATGGCAGTTTTCATTGCACAATCTGAGGCTGGCGACTCAAAGCCTAGTTTTGCCACAGAGTTTTGTCTACACTTAATACATTTTAATTGATTTATTGTATTTATGTCTTGTTTTTATGTATTTCTTTGTTTTCTTTAATATATATTGTAATTTTTCAGAGTGTAACATCTGTCTTGAAAGGAAACTCATCAGCCCAATGGGACTATAAACCTTTTCAATACTTGGCATAATACGTGGCATAAAACAGAACGTGTCGGCCTCAGATATCACACCACCACACACTTTGTCCACAGTGGAAAATCTGATTTTATTGATTCCAGTAAAACACACCTGTCTTTGTATTTAAAACAGCTCTGATGAGTCAAAAGCTGTCTGCTAATGCACTATCTGTGCTGTTATATCATTACAACCTGCATTGTACGTTCAATCAGCCTGTTTTTGCTTGTTTGTGCTGCGTAAAGACCAACTCTGAATCCTCTTTGGCCAAAACAGTGGAGCTAAAGTCTGACCACTCTGTTGAAATGAGACAACTGTTTCTCAGCTTTATCATTAAAGCAGACCTGTCTGTTTGAGAGAAATACAGCTGGCGGTCAATGCACTATGTCTGAGACGACTCACTCGACAACAGTTTCTTTTTCAGTGGCTTTAAGAGCAAATCTGTGCTGGCTTATGTCCTGTCACTGTACACGAACATGATCACAGAACAAGGTTTTTTTTTACCTGGCTAAAATATGCCTCCCTGTCGCACAGTTTTATGCAGGTACATTTGTGTTACTTAGGAGAATAGAAGGGGCTAATAAAGGGACAGTGAATAATAACAGCTAAAGCCGTGGATTGTTAGCAGTCATGTTTCTTACAACTAAAACACATTGTTTTCCAGACCCCTAGTGGGAAACGAGGAGCAGACTGAAGCATAGCTCTATTTCACTGTGGGAGTAATGTAAACTGACTGTGTACCTCTACCAGGATTTTACAAAGTTGATTTTACTCTGTGTCTGTGTTTTACACTTTGGCCTTATCACTGGCCTCATGTTAGAATGCTCCATGCAAACAGATCATTTTACGTAGCAAGTAGAGAATTTGCCACATTTTCTTGATCTCGGTAGTTTGGTAATAATAATGATAATCAATGGATTAGATTTATATAGCACATTTCTACGAATGCATACTCAAAGCGTGTACAGTGGATCCATTATTCATTCACTCACACATTCACACTCTGGTGGTGGTAAATTACACAGCTGCCCTGGGGCAGGCTGACGGAAGCATGGCTGCCAATTCGCGCCTACGGCCCCTCCGACCACCACTGTACATTTATACGCATTCATACACCGGTGTGAGTAGCAGCACTGGAGGCAAGGTGGGTGAAGTGTCTTGCCCAAGGACACAACAGTACATGACTATGACAGAGTGAGATCCGACCCGCCAACCCTTCGGTTATTGGACGACCCACTCTACCTCGTGAGCCACATATGGTATACAGCACTGCAGGTTCAGGGTAAGTATTAGGTTACTTACACCTGTAGGTAGATTTGTTTAGCAATCAGATGATATCCTTTTGACATTTCCCCTCCTCATGTTACACTACTATTTATCACATTTTCTTGTCTTCATCTGAGTGAATTGTGGATAGAAATATAACCTTGACATCCCTTCATATAAGAAGTACAATTACAGCCACATGGTTGTATGCCTCTAGAAACCACTTAAGTTTGGGTGTACACTCATTTACCTCCACCAGGAGGTATTGTGATCACTTTGCTTTGTGTGTGTGCGTGTTTGTTTGTTTTTTAGCAAGATAACTCAAAAAGTTATGGACTGATTTTCATGAAATTTTCAGGAGATGTTGATACTGGCACAAGGAAGAAATGATTAAATTTTGGTGGTGATCGGGGGTGGCCCACTGATCTGCCTTGGTGGAGGTCTGCACTCTCCAAGTGCTTTTCTTGTTTCAACTGCCTTTGACAGGATACATTCAGGGTGGTTGTTTATGTCATGGCATTTATTTTCAGCCAGAGCACTACTGCAATTGCAATAATTTTTGGCCAACATCTTGTATTGATGAGTCAGACTGTTTTGTTAAGTCTTCTCCTTTACATCCCAAAGATTCTCAGTGTGGTTCAGGTCTGGACTATGTGGTGGCCAATCCATGGGTAAATGATGTCTTATGCTCCTGACTTTCACAATCTGATACTGATTAAGCATGGTATTTGTCATCTTGGAATATTTTAGTCTCATCAGGGAACAAAAAATCCCTGGTCCCAAGACCTGGTCATTCAGTACACTGAGGTTCAGCAGGACACATTACTGAACCTAGACCTGACCAACTTAACCAACCTCAGATCATAAAACTTCCCCCAAAGGCTTGTACTATAGGTACTAGGCATGATGGGTAATCACTTCCTTCATCTTTCTTCTGACCTTGATGTGACCATCACTCTGGAACAGGGTCAATCTGGAGTCATCAGACCACGTGACCTTTTCCCCCATTGAAATACAGTCCAATACTCACTACTCACTCTGTCAGTTAAAGGGTTAAAAAAACTTATCCAATGGAAGGATCTGAACTATTTGCCTTGTTAAATCCAGATGGTGACTTTTTTGGCCAGGCTGTGTATGAACATAAGACTTGGAATACATTTAGTAAAACATGTTTTTGTTGTTCAATGTCACCTCAGGTCTCACTATACTGATTGCATAGTTCCAGTGGAATACTTGCAGTCTGAACTAAAGATTATTTGTTTTGAAGTATGGTATTGAAAAATATGTATAAAAATATTTTTGCAGAATATAATGATGTCACACTGAATTTGGCCTTTGCCTTGTGGACATAAAAATATTCTTATGTCGTTGCCAAAATTTTTGGTAAAAAACCACAAAAAACACTTTTGTGATGTCATAGCAACCTTCAGCTTTGTCAGCCAAATCCTAACTAAATAAAAATACTGAAAGTGCAAAAATTGTAATCCCATCCTTATTTTGTTTCACTGGAATGTTTGGCATTGAATGAAAATCCTTTCAGATGCTACCTAGTGGCCACCAGGTCTTTATTGGTGCATTTCAATGCTCAAGTGAAGATCCCAACTCAGCAGTCAATTTTGTAGTCTTCCATCTTGGCTAAAGGTGGAGGTTGAAGAATGGTGATGGTGCAAGTAGCCATAAGGTGGAAAATTTTAAGGTGTACTGTATGACAGCACGTGTCAGATTTCCTTGCTTGTAGCATCTGTTCTCAATAAAAAAATATACAGTATGAAACAGAAATCACTGCCAAGTTGCACAAGGCGATTTCCACCTGCAGACTCCATTGTCACTGGCACATATTTTAGTGCACGCTTGTGGTTAGTCAGCCTCCATCCCCTTGACAGCGCTCACTCCTCCTCAGTGTCCCATCATATCGTCATCCTCAGTGTGTCGGTGACCCAGTACGTGGCCTTACTGCGGCCCGTGGTGAATGAGACACGCGAGCAAGAAAGTAAGAGCTGGGCCCGGCGGAGCTGGGAAAACCATCATCTACCCCCAGAACACCCCTTCCACCACCCCCACCCCACCATCGACCCATCCCTGCTGCTCCCCATATCCACTGAATCTAACAGCAGCTCTGAACAGCGGCTGATTGGTTTCATGTGTGTCCCATGCTGGGCCTGGATGACCTCATCACTCTCACACACATGTATGTTACATACAACGGCCACATGGTGTTTCTGTTTTTTTTCTGTATGGTTCTCTAAGTAAGAAGGCCACAATAACCCCACCTTATCTACAGTCTACATGCTGACTGTAGACATATAAATCCCCTTGAAACCTAAATACACATTAACTATGGAATTTAAGGTATTGTGTTTCTGTTCAAATTTGAAATATTGTCAGTTAAGGTACTGTGAAATTTATGACATTTTGGGTGTGGGTTAGCTTGACATTTATGTTGTTCATGATCCCAGTCAAAACCAAATTAACTAGCCACAGTTACCTGCTAAATAGCTACCTTGGTATCCATTCATTCACTCAGAGATTGATCATATAATTTGCCAGCTACAGACAGTACGGCAATATGTGATGTAATATGTTACTAACTCATTAGCATATTATTTTACTACATCTACCATTTTGTTAACATGTTTTTGCTCTGGAAATGGGGTAGCTCATGTTACTAGCTAGCTATGTGTCAGTTAGACCCAATAATGAGCTGTTTGTTGACTAGGTATTGTGCCAGTTATTAGGCCTGTAACGGTACACAAAATTTTTGGTTCGGTACGTTTTCGGTTTTCAAAGCCACGGTTCATTTTTTCCGGTTCGGTATGGGAAGAAAGAAAACCCCTCAAAATGTCTATTAATGCATTTATGAATTTTTTAAAACATTTTTCCCCCAATTTTTGGAGATAATAGAATATAGAAAAACAGGAATAATATAATTCTGCTGCTACAAATCAAATAGAAAATGAAATAAATTATTAATATTACTAAATGTATTTAAAACATTAGCATTGCACTTTTCCCTTGAAAGGTAGTTTCGAACAAACAAGAAAACTCTAATCACAGTTCTGTCAGTTCACATTCTGCATAGAAATAAAACAAAAATTCCACATTAAGTGCAATTTTAACAAGAGGGTAAACTGGTATTCTGTTTAAACAAACTGAAGAGAAACACTGACAACACAATGAACCAAATTATTTATTTTAGGACAGAGAACAAACTGTTTAGGACACTGTGTGTATTTGTGTGTGCCTGTGTGCACGGGGGATTTTTTTTTTTTTTTTGTCGGAGCCGGGGGGTAGGGGGGACGCGCAGTTATATACCTGGGGTGCGGTCCATAACTAACGTAACGAAAGCTGTCGTGAAACGAAAGTGAAACTTTACATACTTTCAACGTTGTATTTATTCCTCTATTATATAGCGTGCGTGACAGACAGACAGACAGACAGACAGACAAACAGACAGAGCTAGTGTAAGTGTTTTAGAACTACCGCAGTTCATAGGGGCCAAACAACGTCCGTCTTATTAACGCCTCTTTCCACATTGTTGTCTTTCACCGGGACCTGAACCGATCCAAACTGGACTGTAATGATGGTGGAGGGTCTTCAGTCCCTTCCTTCCAGGTTCACATCATATTTGTTGTTTTTTTTAACCTTATATCAACTGCTATTTCATATTTCGGTTCAGTGTGTGTTCCCTCAATATGTCCGTGTGAAACTTGCGCGGATTTAAAGTTCCGCATCGAACAACATCTTTCATTCTTTTTTCTTTTTCTCATCATACTGTGCCGTTTCGGTACAGCTGTGTACCGAACCGAACAGGTGCGTACCAAAACGGTTCAGTTCGGTACGTGTACCGTTACAGGCCTACCAGTTATGAATGCTTATTTTCACAATTTGTGGATGGTTAATAAAACACTCAACTGAGATATCATGCTCTGTTTTCCATAAAGTTGGGATATAATATTTTTTTTTACCTCTTTTCATGAGATTATTGTGAAAATGTGATTTACTCTTGATAGATAAAGTGGAGCTAAGACTCAGTATGTAGTCATTGCACCGTGTCAAAGGTGGTGACTTATGTGTATAAATATGAATAAAATGAGGAATGTGTCTGAAAACAAAATTATTCCAAGTTTATGGGTAACAGTGTATATACATTTGTACTATTTCAAAGTGAATTTCCAGAGGCTTAAAGGTGCGGGAGACGTTTGTCACCAATTTTTCATCAAATCTGTAAAACCCCAATCATAGCCTTTAGTATCACGAATCCGTAAGTCTTTCTGTGATTACTCACCTGAATGTCTTACCTCACGGTGAACAATTTCGAAGTTTCATCCACCATAAACAAACCGTGTGTTTACAAACAGAGCTGGGAGGGAACTCGGGCATCTTTGGAATTTTGTTGCGACGTGCATTGTGGGAAACGGAGGTTCGCGCAACCGCCTGGCAGCGGCAGTGCAGCCATATGATATTACATGGATGAAACAAACACGACACGGAAACGACTGAAACGGAGTAAACGGAACTCCGCCTGGCAGCTGCAGCAATCATGACGCGGAAACGGCTGGAGTTCCGCTTCCCTCCTGCTGTTTCCGCATTTCAGCCGTTTCCATGTCATGTTTTTAATATCATATTACAAATATAATATCATATGGTTGCGCTGCCAGGCAGCTGCACAAACCTTTGTTTCCAACAATGCACATTGCGACAAAATTCCAAAGATGCCCGAGTTACCTCCCGGCTCTGTTTGTAAACACATGGTTTGTTTATGGTGGATGGCACTTCAAAATCGTTCACCATGAGGGAAGAGATTCAGGTGCGTAATCACAGAAAGACTTACGGATTTGTGATACTTAGGCTATGACTGGGGTTTTACAGATTTGATGAAAAATTGGTTACGAAAGTCTCCCACAGCTTTAAACTCAGTGGATTAGAGTCGCATGGTGTCCATGTGTCCCCCCTAGATCTCTCACTCTCTCTCTTTAACCCCAACTGGTCAAGGCAGATGACCATCCTTCAGGAGTCAGGGTCTGCTTGTTCAGTTTCTGCCTGTTAAAGGAAGTTTTTCCTCACCACTGTCACCAAGTATTTGCTCCTGGAGGATTCTGTTGGGTTCTGTAAATTGGCTTGAGAGTCTGGTTTCGATCAGCTCTATATGTGAAGTGTTATATGATAACTTTTGTTATGATTTGACGCTATATAAATAAAGTTTGATTAATTGATTGATTGAACACTGAACACTTGACTTCTTTTCCAGAGTCTCTGTGTTTTATCGCCTGACAGGTTTTCCATGGATCATATCTGGATCTGCTGCTGTGGTCCTGCTTCTCTTCTGCCTCCATCATCATTAATCATTCATCCATATAGTTGTGATAGTGTTTATTATATAGTTACAAAACTGGTAGAGGTTTTTATTATAAGTACTAACAGATACAGTAGCAGTATATCCACTGTTAATACTTGTATTTGCAGTAGTAGTATTAACAGTTATGGACATTTGTTCTAGCTATTGGTAATTATACCAGCACCAGCTGCTTTAGTTTTAACCAGTTCTAGTTCAGTTTGCTGTGCATCCTTGTGTCTCCCCCATTTCAGCTCCCCCAATATCTCACTCGCTCTCTCTTCCCCAACTGGTCAATGCAGATGACCATCCTCCAGGAGTCGAAGTCTGCTCAAGGTTTCTGCTTGTCAAAAGGAAGTTTTTCCTCGCCACTGTCATCAAGTGTTTGCTCCTGGAGGATTCTGTTGGGTTCTGTAAATTGGCCTAAGAGTCTGGTTTCAACCAGCTCTATATGTAAAGTGCTATGAAATATTTTTTGTTGTAATTTGGCATAATATAAATAAAATTTGATTGATTGATTGACTGATTGAACCATCAAATAAAAAACAAATACCTCTCTAACTGTCCTGCTGTCTTTTCACAATACTAACAGCTTATAACACATTTTTGTACTGTATCTAATACATACGAACAGAGAAATGAATTTTCCATTGAGCATGTTATGCAGCATCACATTAAGGTTAACTCGAATATTTCTGTTAAGTTACTAAGTTGAATACATCCACTGTTTTTTTTTTTTAATTTCCATGCTTAAAGGTAGGGTGCGAGATGTTTTCCTGGTGATATACTGCTTAAAATCGCCTTCACACCCCGATTACAACCAATTAACTAAATGCTGGCGACACGGTGGTGCAGTGGTTAGCACTCGTGCCTCACAGCAAGAAGGTCCTGGGTTTGATTCCAACACCAGTTGATGGGGGTAGGACCTTTCTGTGTGGAGTTTGCATGTTCTCCCCGTGTCTTTGTGGGTTCTCTCCAGGTACTCTGGCTTCCTCCCACCATCCAAAGACATGCACTGATAGGTTAATTGGTTAATCTAAATTGCCCATAGGTGTGAATGTGAGAGAGATTCTTTATGTGTCAGCCCTGCGATGAACTGGCGAAATGTCCAGGGTGTACCCCGCCTTTGCCCATAAGTAGCTGGGATAGGCCCCAAGCGACCCCCGTGACCCCAGTGAGGATAAAGCGGGTTCAGAAAATGAATGAATGAATGAATAATTAAATGCTCTAACACAAAAATTTAAAAAAATTAGTCACCTGTGGAATGGACAGGACTGAAAAAACACCATCCAATCATTTTGAGCGATTAAACGGTGATTGAATGGTGATATGTCTATCAAACTCAACTGCCATTTGCCCCCCCCACCCCTTCTTGAATGAATTGTGCGTTCTCAGAGGCTTGGAGCGCTTGTACAGGAAGCGAAGCCAGAGCCAGAGCTTGGCTATATTAGCTATACTAGGATGGAAAGTTCACCAGCAAACTGTTTTGTCACTAACATAAATCACTAGGAAATGTAACATTAGTCAGATAGGTATGAACTGGGGCTGTTCTGTAAGAGCGGGGGTGTTGGAGGAGATTGAATGAGGTACACAGATCTGCAAGCTGAAGCCGTAGTCGGTGTGGGAGCCTGAGCCGGGGCTGTACGGGGCCGGAGCCTCAGCCAGGGTTGGAGCCTGAGCTGGGGCTTTAGTGGGCGTCGGTGCACAAGCCAGGGCCGTATGGGGCTGGAGCCAGGGCTGGGGCCGGGCCGTAGCCGTAGCCAGCATCGGAGCCCGCGCCTCAGCTGGAGCCGGAGCTGGGGCCGGGCCGGAGCCGTAGCCAGCATCGGAGCCCGCGCCTCAGCTGGAGCCAGGGCTGGGGCCGGGCCGGAGCCGTAGCCAGCATCGGAGCCCGCGCCTCAGCTGGGGTCGGAGCTGGAGCTGGGGCCGGGCTCTGAGCTGGAGCTGGAGCCGGAGCTGGGGCCATAGCTGTAACCGGGCCGTAGCCTGAGCCAGGGCTGTATGGGGCTGGAGCCAAAGCCTCAGCCAGCGAATTGTTGCTGTGCAGTGCTTGTGAACCCTCGGGAACAAGCATTGTGCGTGGCTTCAGAGGAATGTCTGAAGAAAGGGGTTTGGACTTTTGAATTGAGTAATTTCAAAATGAAGCTTGCTCGAACCGTTTTTCTAAGATCTCGTACCCCACCTTTCAATACATGTGCATTACCACTGAATATGTGTCGTTCCCATCGTATCATGCAACACACTGATATATCAGCAGGAAGTGGTTGATGTTCACTGCTGTCTATCAGTGGCTAATGTTCTATCAAATATGTTGTTTTATCAGGGTTCCTCTGAATTTTACCTACCCTGTTTTTTCAGTCTCTGATCAGTAATAGGGAAACTGTCAAATTATAACAATAAATAAAATCCCCCACCTTATATGACTTGAAAACAGCAGTATGACATTCATTATTACATTTCAGTAGCCTATTGTAAGCCTGATGTGGCTGCTGTTTGAAATTAGACCATTTTAGTGTTTGGATAATCTTTGTGCTGTAAATGAACTTTGTCCCTACATGTTTATTCTGTCCTCTGACTGTTACTAAAGGTACACTCTGTATCCTGTTATTTTCTGCAAAAATTACTTAATTACTTCATTGAGATCGTTAAACTTTCATCTAGTCTAATTTTATTTCAATAGCAATAACAACTACTTCGATCAAGTTAAAGGCTCGAGAGTCTGGTTTTGACTGGCTCAATATGTAAAGTATCATGAGATGACTTTTATGATTTGGCACTATATAAATAAAATTGGATTGAATTGGATTGAAAAGAACAAGTTTGGATAAATATAATACAATTTCCGGCCATTTTCTAAATCAATGCAGACAAGACTAATCTCTAAATAATAAGTGATGTTGATCAGTGATCCTGTGTGAGACATAAGCCCTCTCACAGCTCCAGACACTCACCGTAAAGGGCTTGGCTGTTCCCTTGTCGTCCTTGCCTGATATGATTTTGGCATTTTTCCTCGTTTCCCTCAGTCTCTCAATTGATGGTGGTTTCACAAACACAACGAAGGGCTTGAACTCAGCTGTACGCAAGTGTTTGATTGTCTAAAGAGCCAGAAAAGAGGAATAAATATGAATGTAAAAGCAAAGAATAAATGAAAACCAGACAAAAAACAGGGAAACTAGAAACAGGAAGAAAAGACAAATGTAACTGCATAGTGAATTGACATGTCTGCAGAGGACTTTAATCTAAAAATATATACAAACCACCGTTCACTAGTTCTCACACACCTCAGTTTCCTGGGAAAGAACACCTTCATTTACAGGAAAAGAAAGTCTTACATTATAAGAATTATAATGACCTCCACATTTGGTTCATTTCTTCTTTCTCATCAGTATGATGTTAAAGCTATACCGTATGATGTGGCATTTTTACACTTTTGTCATCTTAAAATGCTCCTAATAAGCATGTGTCAAACTAAAATGTAAAAGAAATCCACCAGGTATTGAAACTCAAAAATGTTTAATTCTCATATATTGCTCATATTTCTGATAAAATTCTGACCAATCATTTTATTTGGTCCGAATGAAATAATTGGCCGACCCTGGCTGAGCCTCCTGTCAATCAACCTTTACCACTGTCCCGCATCCGATCCATTACCACCGTCCCGCATCTGATATGTGTACCTCTGAATCTGATGCTTCACTTGCGCTGCTCCTCTTGGCACTGACCAGTCTCCTGTCTGGGGATTTGAATGGATAGGACTCAAATGCACATGTTGAGGGGAAAAAACAAATTTATTAACAGAAACAACAACCAAGGGGAACAAACAGGAGTCCGGTGAATGAAGGATGGAGATACAGTCCAGGAGTCAGGTGTACTGGACAGACAGGTCTGCCCAAAGCTCAGCTTTTATGACCCTGGGACTCATACAGGCACATGAACTTGGTGTCACACAATGTAGGATGATGTAGGATGATAAATGAATTATAACTATTATATATATATATATATATATATATATATATATATATATATATATATATATATATTTTAGAATCTATAATATAATATTATAATAATATATATTTTATATATATTATATATATTACTGGGCACCTCATTGCCCAGGTGATGAGGTGCAGTGAAGACACTGACCCCGTGCTGCACAGATCAGACCCTTAAATACAGGATCTACTGATGAAACAGGAGCCCAGCAGGTGGATGATGTATCTGATTGCTGAAGGAGGGATCGGTGGACACGCCAAAGTGGACTGGACCTCTGCCTCCACCTCCGCTTCCACCGCACGCATCAGGTGACAGGAGGAGAGCATCAGAACTCAGGCAGGGAGAAGCGGGCGGGGCTTTGGAGGGAGGCGAGTTGATCATGTTCAGATTTTTACTAAGAGCTGTGAGAAATGCCACATCGGTAGGTATAGCTTTAATATATGACTTTGTGCAATGCAAGACACAGACACTGTTTCCATCAAATTTCAAGCTCTCATTTACTCACACTGTGGCAGAAATACTTACATTTTTTAACACTGGAAACCGAAATTCATTGTTTTTGATAACATAAACTTAAACCTAACCTCTGGTCATAATGTAAGAATGAGATGATTCATAAAAGAAGTCAACCAGGTCATTATATAAGAGAAAACAAAGGTTTTTGACTGGTAGTGTACATTTCTGGAATGAAAGTGAAAATGTCAGAATCTGAGTTTAGTTTGCTTTGAAGCTGTTAGTCAATTAGACAAACAGCAGTACGTGTCCCATATTTTTGGAGTCTCTAAATATTTAATGGTCATTAAAAATAATTTGAGAAATAATCCGAGGATGAATCAATACTGGTGTTTGGACTTTATACACAACTTTTTTTCCACACTGTTCTGCAGACTTTCTTAGATCTTTGCACCAAATACACTAAATGTGACATTTGCCCATTGTCCATACATGTTGCAGTAGTATATATGTTACATTACTCTCATGTTTCATGAGGATCCTTTGGCATACTTAAAAGGTCATGAAACCATGATGTTTTGCAGCTGAAGTGTATGGGTGGATGTATGTGCATATTATAGCAAAAGTCACATTTTTCAGCTTTTTTTCTTTGATGACAGTTGCTTGAAACAACAGTAATCCAGTCCTTAAGAGGTGGAAGGGAGGTCAGAGGTGGTTAGTGGTGGCGTCGGGCTGTGGGCCCTCCTCTGGAGCTGGCGTTGGGATGACGGGTTCTTTTCTGTGCTAAAAGACAGTGGGTTCAACCCACAACTGATAGGACAAGGGATTAGAGACCCAAAGGAGAAGAAGGAGAGGAACCACTGGAGGCATTGAGTGCAGCTTTCATCAGCAGCTCATCGAGCCAGCATGTGGGAGCACATGGCATCCGTCTGCCATAAGTTATGGTGGAGTGTGAGCTCAGAGAGGAGGTGGGGGAGGAGGACTGGATGAAAAAAAACATGTATGGATGCCAAATACAAACAAATAAAAAACATATATGAATGCACACCTAGAGGTAACCTCTGGGACTGAAAGATGAAGCCGACACATAAGCAAAACCTGTAGTTCCTCTCATGGCCTCCATTGATGTCCATGTTAAAATGCCCAATTTTACAGCAGGTTTATAGCAAAAACAAATGGCAATTTTGGTTTCTATAGTAAATTTACATATTCACATAGTGAGTTGTTACATAACTCACCTGATTAAATGATATTAAGGCTTAAAGTTATGAATTATTAAAGGAGTGGCTTCTTTGAATGACATTGAGTTTACTGAGTTGGACACAAGCATCTGTTCATTCAATATTGTTTAGTTTTTCCTGACAGACTGTAGTTGCAGCTGAAAAGTGACATTAACAAGACCATCATAGGAACCTGTCATGTATTTTACTTAATTATAATATGTAACCTGTTAGTATACCTCAGCTACATTACCTAAAGTTAGGATTAATTTGTCACTGAATTACATCAAAGAATTAAAGGGGTGAAACTGAAGCTTTTTTTTTTAATACTTTGTGTACTGCATATAAGATGTGGACAGAGGATTTGAAATCACTCAGTGTTTAGTAAAGTGGTGTTTTGAGGACAGTAGTTTGCCTCTTGGCTGTTGCCATGATGGCTTTTTGGACAATGAAGTGACTATATTTGGACAAAATGGGCAGTCAGTGTTAGTCAGTTTGTGGTGTTCAGATTAGCTTGGGGAGCTTCACACAGCTCCACATTCTCTTCCACGTATCGCTTCTGTTTTCAAAGAAGAAAACCAAGATGGCAAGATTCGAGACATCAAAACAGCAGTGCACAAACCAATGGGTGACATCACGAAGGCTTCCAATTTCCAATTTTTATATACAGGTTGTAATATACATGTATCCACTCAAGCTTTCTCTCACAGTCTTTAGCCAAGGGATCTGGGACTGACTTTCATTGCCACTCAGGCCCGGGTGGTTTGAAAACATGCCAGGGTAATCTATATAATGGCATATTTGTGCCTGTGTGTCATTATCCACTGAGTAAAAACAAACAGAGAAGAGCTTGCGGGGCTAGAGGCTGGCCGATACAAGCCTGACCCTGGATAATGGGAATCGTGCTCGGGGTGTTTTGTCGGGCTTCAGTGACAAACTGGCCATTTGTGCGGTAGTCTGATCGCCACCACCCAAGATACACAAGCCAAAGAGGAAATCTTCAAATAGAGGAAATTAGCAGTAATTGCTCCCTCAAAATGACACCCTTTAAAAGTCACTTTGGTAACCCAGTAAGCAGCCAAGGCCTTGAGAAGAAGAGAGATGCTTGAGATAGCTGGGGGTAGAGGTGCTGAAAGATGAAAAATGCAGCAAAATAAAGGGATGGTGAGGAAGATTGGGATGCAGGGATGGGTTTGTGTTACTCACATGGGGCTGGACATCCAATAAGCACACTTTGTGCTTAGAGAGAACGGAGCGTACAGAATCCAGACTTGTCCCATAATAATTCCCTTTGTACTCGCCATACTCGATGAACCTGAGAGGTGGGATGGAGAGAGACTGAGATGAGAAGATACCTGAGCAAAGAAAACACCTCTGTGATAGTTTGTGCAGGGATTATGTCTAATGTAAGACTAATGTCCCCTGGGAGTAACATTAGAATCTTGTTGTAATCTGTGTCAGCACACTCCAAGGATCCATCTGAGAAATAATGATATATAAAAACCCAACAAATCCACAGAGACAGGAGGATTATTCTTTCAACCGCTGACAGATCTGAAGATAGCATTTTTTAGCACAACTTAAAAACCAGACATTTTGGCTGAGTGTGTTTTATATAATCTCCTACATTTCAATCAGTAACACCTGTTTGTTCCAGAGAGACCACAAATATCCCTGAACGCCAAAAGTGTCCCCCTTTAATCCAGGAGGGGTTTAGCCAAGCAAGCAAACAAACACTTTCCACATAAGATAATCTTGCTCTTTTCACAGCAATCAGCTGTCATTGTGACAGAAAAAAGCAAAACACTGTATTTGTAGCTGAAAACAAGGAGGGAAAAAGGCAACTGAGTGGAGTAACGACATGGAAAGAATTTGGACCTAATAAGAGTACGCTCCAGTCTGTCCACAATGAGTGTCAGACTGCCACGGTGTGACTGATGCCATGTATATCACAGGTTTTATGGTAATTGCCCATGTAAGAATGGTTTTACTCAGGGGTTTTTTGTTTTTAATGTGGGGGATTAAGGCCCTCCAAACTCTGATTTGGTTATGGGAAATTCATTTAAGAGCTTACAGAAATCTGTGTTTAACCTTTTAACACTTTTCATGTAAATTTCACTCACTGTTGGAGTGGGGGTTGGCAACCAACACATGCACAAAACAA
Source organism: Sphaeramia orbicularis (assembly GCF_902148855.1). Classification (NCBI taxonomy): domain Eukaryota; kingdom Metazoa; phylum Chordata; class Actinopteri; order Kurtiformes; family Apogonidae; genus Sphaeramia; species Sphaeramia orbicularis. Next base: position 5,959,865 of record NC_043976.1, read on the forward strand.
ACAAGCAAGCCACCTATCCTATCCTCCTGGAAGAGAGAGAGAGAGAGAGAAAAAATAGGCAAGACTTTTACTTTGCCACAGAATATTAGGACTGATATCTATATCTATATATATATATGTATATACACACACACACACATACATATGTGTGTATATATATATATATATATATATATATGTGTGTGTGTGTGTGTGCGTGTGTGTTTGGTTCCATTTTATTTTATTTATTTATTTTTACATTTTTTTCTTCTTCTCTTTCCCTTTCTTCATCGTTATTATTATTGTTATTATTATTATTGTTATTGTCATTATTATTACAATCAATCAATCAATCTTTATACAGCACGTTTCATACATTGAGGATGTAGCACAAAGTGCTTTACATATAAGTTTAAAAATCAACCCCCCCCCCCCCCCCCCCACACACACACACACACACACACACACACACAAGCACACATACAATTAAAAAAGACTGACTGAGCACGAGAGGACCAGAAAGTAAAAGAGGAGGAGGAGGTGCTGTCTCAGGGAGCCATCTGCACCGGGAGGCAGCCACCGACCTCGGCAACCTGGCGCCAGTGACACAGTGCCACATCCTGACCACTGAGAGAGGGCCAACTGACACCACATCGTGGCGGCAGGGACCCCCACCCACCAGAAAGGAGCAGACTCCAGGGAAGGAAGGCGCCACAGCCACCAGAGTCCATCGCTGCCCCCCGGTGCGGAGAGCTCCCTCGGATGAAACACTGAAGACTATAGATAAGAAACATTAAAAAGATAAAAAAAAAAACAAAAGCATTGATTAAAAGAATCTAAATATAAGACATGCATGTAAATATAATATAAATATTAAACATTAAAATGATAAAACAGAGGCATTGGTTAAAAGAATCCAAATATAAGACATAAATATATAAATATAATATAACTATAAAACATTAAAAGGATAGAACAGAAGCTTTGGTTAAAAGTCACATTAAACAACAAAGAGAAGTGGAAAGTTCAGATATAAGATAGAAAGGGGCATTAGTTAAAAGCCAAATTAAAGAGGTGGGTCTTGAGCCTGGTTTTAAAAATGTCTACATTCTCTGTGGCCCTGAGGTTCCCTGGGAGGCTGTTCCATAGGCGAGGAGCATAATGCTGAAAAGCTGTCTTGCCATGAGTTTTTGTGTTAGCTTTTGGAACAAGTAAAAGGCCAGTGCCAGAGGACCTCAGGGTCTGTGAGGGTTCACATGGTAAAAGCAGATCTAAAAGATAAGAAGGAGCGAGACCATTAAGACATTTAAAAACTATTAAAAGGTCTTCGTCAGCACTCGAGTGGCTGAGATCTGGAGAGGTTGAAGTTGTGAAATTCTATCTTTGGGAAGACCAGAAAGCAGGGCCTTACAGTAGTCAATTCTACTGGAAATAAAAGCATGCATCTCCGTGTTGGCTCAAGAGAGAACTGGACAGACTCTGGCTATATTCTTAAGGTGATAAAAAACCTGTTTTTACGATGGATCTAATATGTGAGATAAAAGTGAGCTCAGAGTCAAAGATAACGCCCAGGTAGACCGATAACTAAAACTTCAGTTTTGCCCTGGTTGAGCTGCAAGAAGTTTTCTGCCATCCAGGTTTTAATACCTAAAATACTGTTAAAAAGGGCATCAACTGGCTGAGTGTCTTCAGGAGACATGGCAATGTACAGCTGTGTGACATCAGCATAGCTGTGGCAGTTGATACCATGTCTCCTGATGATAACCCCAAGTGGAAGTATATATAGGTTAAAAAGTATGGGGCCTAAGATTGAGCCTTTGGGGCACACCACATCTAATTTCATGGATCGCTGAAGAGCATGTGTCCAAACTTACCAAAAATTTCCAATCTGTGAGATAGGATTGAAACCAATTAAAAACAGTACCAGAGAGGCCAACCAGGTGTCTCAGTCTATTTAAAAGAATTGGGTGATCTACTGTATCAAAAGCAGTGCTCAGATCCAGGAGCACCAGGACTGAGATCTTGTGTGAGTCCAAGTTGCACCTGAGATCACTGACGATCTTTAAGAGAGCTATCTCTGTACTGTGATTAATCCTAAAACCAGATTGATATTTCTCTGAAATGGTATTTTTATTTAAAAAGTCATTCAATTGATTAAAAACAATGTTCTCTAAAATTTTACTTAAAAAACTTAAGTTGGATATGGGTCTGTAGTTATTAAAAGTGTCAGGGTTCAAATTGCTCTTCTTCAGAAGGGGCCTCACCACTGCCGTTCTAAAGGCAGTGGGAAAGGTGTCCATCTGATGAGAGCAATTAACAATGTTTAAAAGCTCGCCTTCAAAGGATCCATAAAATAACATAAAAAGTGATGTGGGAATTGGGTCTAAAAGGCAGTTGGTTGGGTTTACTTGGGAAAAACTCTACCAAGTGTCTTAGCAACAATCAGGACTGTCCAGTGTTTCTTCAGGTAAAAATAGACCCTCAGTCTTATTAAAAATGGTCTCCTGGACAGGTAAAATGCTGGATCTAATAAAATCGATTTTGCTACTGAAGTGGTCTGCAAAACTTTCACACAAGGAGTCAGTTGTGGCAGAGTGTCTGTTGATATCCGGGTTGATTAAATGGTCAGTTGTGGAAAAAAGGAGTTTGGGATTATTTTTATGGGAAGAAATGATATTAGCAAAATATATGTTTCGTGCTTGTTTCACTGCCTTGTTGTATGCTACTAATAATATTATTGTTATTATTGTTATTATTATTATTATTATCATCTTATTAACACCGGTAAACTGATATCAAGATTATACCTTATAATTGATATTTTGGTTTATTTTATTTTGTTTTATCTTATGGTGTAGATTTTTTTTTTTTTTTTTAACAATGGCAGTAAATTGTATCCTATATATGTTTTGTTGCTGTTTTGAGCTAAAAGAAGCTCTGATTGCTGCTGGGACTTCTAAGGTTAGGTAAAAGGTACCTTGTGGTTTGAATGGAGTGGGGTGTGTGCACCTTGTTTGGGAAGATGCGTCGGCAGTTTGGGGTAAGTTTATTTGTACTTTTGTTTTTGTGTTTTGTTTTAAGCTTTGTACTTGGTCCTCAGATGTCATTTAAAGGGTCCCATGCATTTATTTTTATTTACCCCAATGTCACAACAATTTAATCATAGTAGTCCGCCACCTAATACTTGGGGGTGATTTTAACTGTTGGCTTGGTCAGTTCAATTGCTCCTCTAATAAACACAGTAAACAGTCTAGTTCTGCTAAAGTTGTTAAAGCTTTTCTTAAAGACTTTGCTATCATAGATACTTGGTGTTTTTTCAATCCCACATGTAGAGAATATACTTTTTTCCCCCAGTCCATCACACATACACTGGTATTGATTATTTCTTGCTTGATAGCAGGTTCATACCATATATTCGCTCTTGCGTCCACAATGCTATCGTTATTTCAGATCATGCTCCACTGACTTTGGATTTGATGATGGGTGGTCAACTTAATTATACTGATTAAGCTTATGATGGAAGAATAGGGCAAAATGCATAAATCAGAAATAGTGTACATGTGTCAGAAATGGAACAACTTCTACTTCCTGGATTTAGCATGTTGATGAAATATATTGATCTAAGTTCATCAGCTCCATCATGTCTCAAATGTGGCTGAAATACTCGAGATGGGTGATCCTGTGAATGTTGAAAGGTTAAAAGTCGATACCTTGCAGCATTCTGCATTATTTGCTATCAGAGGAGAGGGCACATAAATCACAGTGAGGCAGACCAGTGGAGGATAAGCTATATTAGGCAGATGGATTGATGCCATTTTGACACAGAACAGGGCTTCCCTTGGGAAAGTTGTTCATACTAAACACACGTTGTTGTGGCTCCAATTCCAGCAGACCTTTTATTTAACGTTTGTGCACAGAGCACATTGTTTCTGCTGAATGCAATGAGGCATAACGCAAACAAGTTCATCTCACTCCTCATCTACTTTGCTGCCTTGTAATTTCGGAGTGCAGTGTCCCACGCATCCACCCCACATCACAGCTCAGTCACTCACCCCTGCGACTCCCTGAAAAACATTGCATGCCTCGACCTACACCACAACACAGCCTAAATATACAGCCCCCCTTCCTTTCTGCTTTCTGCATGCTCTGACACTCTATACGCACTTGCTGCCTCAGGCTTCCCTCTGTTGTATGTCTGTGTGTGTGTGTTTGCGTGGGTAAATATTTTGCATCTGCGCCCAACAGTATATCTTCACCCCCCTCTTCCAGCTCGTGTGAGACCAGCAGAAAGGCATCAATCATTCGTATGACTATTACAACTTGCATTTCAATTTGTTGGCCACAAAATGTTGAGGCGGGCCCGTGGTGTGGCTGTACTTGTAGGAGAGTGCCTCAGGAAAAGCAGGAAGCAGAAACAGGAGGCCTCAGGGCCAGTGTCTAGAGCTCTGTTACCAACACAGAGCCCAGCCCTGTCAACACCGGCTCACACTCAGTTACAGACACGCATAGACGACAGTGGGGAGGCTCCATCTGAACTGTGGCTGCAAGTGTGGGTTCACTCAGACAACCACAGTGCCTCTAGTGGCTCAAACAACAGCACTGGTACTGGAGATTCAACTGTGTTTTATTTGCTTTTATGGGGCTCTACAAACCAAATTGTTTGCTACTAAAAGCTGATGATTTTATAACTTGTCTGTTTCATTTCAATGCCTTTATGAAGCACTTTCTAACATAGTCAAAGAGTGCTCTGTTGCTGCGGATTATTATGTTAACATGCTAAGAAAGATTACGTACACTTTGAAAATATTTAAGGAAGTGCAACATATAGTCCTGAGCCGATAAGGCTAAGTCTAAGTTGATTATTGAGACAGTCTGTTTATTTATTTATTTTTTTGTGGTTTTATTTAATGATTTGCACTACTGATTCAAAAAAAAGAATAAAAAAAAAAAACTGGAAAAAATATAGACACGTGTCAGACATGTCAGTGTCAGATGTGTCAGATATTTTTGGGTAAATTATACATTTTCCAAATAGTATGATCGTTATGAGAGTGTAGTTTAACCAAGGTTTCTGTATGTCATAAGTTATATTTTAGGCTTTTTTAGACCTGACCTAGACCAGAGTTAGATGCACTAGGACCAGACTGATGAGGTGAGTACTGAGTTAAATCAGATGTATTTGGTGGCCTTTTACAGAAGCTTTTATATTTGTGACTTCTCATGTCTTACTACCCAAAGTTCCAGATTTAACTTGTTTTCTTGCATAAGAAAATGAGCAACATTTCATTGAGTATGCATGCACTGCATGAAAGTAACAGAATTTTTTTTTTAGTTATTACTTCAAGAAGTTGACGCCACATTAGCCCACAATCACATTATATCACAGCAGCTGGTTGTGCTCTGATAAATTCTGACCAGGCTGAATACTTTGCATCAGTGCTTATTGCTTCCATGTTAGTTTGGTTTTGTCTTTTTGTTACTGTGAACCGATACTATTTTTCCCCCAAAAAATATATTTTTAATTGAGGTTGAAATAAACAAACCTTAAGGAAAGTAGCAATAAGTTTGTAACTCTAAGATGTGGAATTAATTTTGAATGAGCAGAAACCCAGTGTGATGTTGCCCTAAACAGACTGTGATACTGCATCATGTTTCCAAGTTCTCCATTTGAGATACTTTTATGGTTTTTCCGACTCAAATGGTAAAAAGCATTTGGTGAGGTAAGGATGTCTTTGTTATGCAATCTTCTGTGTGCTCCTCACAAAATAAGCAGACACAAGTTATAAATGCAGATCGTGTCTGTAGCTACTGTTTAAAGGGGAAAGGATATAAAGTTAAAAACAGATGACTGTGCCTGTCTGTGTTCTACGTCTGTGTTCCTGACAGCACCAGCAGTTCCCTACTTGTTGTTGTGGATATCCGTCTCAAAAAGATGTTTGGCGATGAAGTGGTATTCAACGCCATCGTTCTCCTGGTTCTTCTTGGCCCGAGTTGTGTCTGTGAGAGAGAGAGAGAGAGAGAGAGAGAGAGAGAGAGAGAGAGAGAGAGAGAGAGAGAGAGAGAGAGAGAGAGAGAGAGAGCGAGAGAGAGAGAGAGAGCGAGAGACAGAGAGAGAGAGAGAGAGAGAGAGAGAGAGAGAGAGCGAGAGACAGAGAGAGAGAGAGAGACAAAGAGAAAGAGAGAGAAAGAGCGGGTGAGAGAGAGAGTGAGAGAGACAGAAAGAAAGAGAGAGAGAGGGAATGAGCAGAAAGAAAAGGAGTGATTACCTCAAACCCAGACTGTCTGACTCACTGTTGGGGCAGAAACCATCTGAACTGAGCCCCTATTAACATCACTGCAAGTCTGAGACACCATGCCAACCCTTGTATATATTATTGTGTAATAGTACTATAAAATACACAACCTGTAGCGCTGCCGCACTAAACTCAGACACTTAACTGAAATTCAGTAGAGGTTTACTGTGCCTTATTAAATTTGTCTCTTGTAATGTGGCTGCAATGCATGTAGAAACAGTAGCTATGGCATTAGCCGTCATGTTAGCTGCTGTGGGGTAATTGAGTTTGGGAACTCTCATTAACATCAAGTCCCTATGTTTACTTGGCTATAAACCATATAGCCCTGTTGTAAAATGAACAGTGGAGGTGGCACGTGGGAGGAACGTGAGCAGGCAGCGCTTGGTGGACCCGGAAAGGTCAGGGAGTGCTTTGAAAGGTCAGAGGGCAGAGGTGTACACCCGTCAAGATGCTCCCAGGCAGCTCCAAAACAAACTATGAAACTTTTATCACCTGCAAACACAAACTGCCAAGTACTGCTTCCCTCTCCTCCTCTGAGCTGCTCATTTTCATCAGCATGTGTTGAGGCCTTGCCCTCGTCGTGGACAGATGCCTTTCTTTCATTTGCTCCAGACTCAGATTCTACAGGGTTCATGGAAAACCGATGGTGTGATTTATACAACGTGTCACTCGCTTGAGAAGGAGAGACAGCCATAAATCTGAGCATGGTGGAAGAAGACACTGAAGAAGATCAATGACTTTCTGTCATCATCCCCAGACAACAGTAGGAAAAACACGAGGGAAAGGCCAGAACAGCCTTGTCATAAGATAACATATACTTATGCCTTCCATTCAGAAATGTGTATGACATGGTGCCAAGCAGCCTCCTGGTAGTCAGACCCACACCATCGACCATGCATTATTTTGGCATCTGCTTTGTGGTACAGAAAATAATTACAGTGCAACAAAAGAATGTGCATCCGTTCATTCCCAAATCATGGAAAATTTCAGTAAGCTTGGACCGGACTCAACATGTTTAACCCCCCGATTCTAATGGCTTACTGCAAATGTTCTTTGTGTTTCTTAGACGGCTGGTTTACATTTTACAGCGACAAGTGAAAAAAACAAAAAAAACCAAAACTCAACCAGGGCCACCACAAGTCGGTGGTCTCCAAAAGCTCCGTTTTTCAAATTAACAAAAAAAAAAAGAAAAAAAAAGAAAAAGGTAACGCTCTCAGGCTTAATCCAAGACAACAGCAAGTGTTAAACACATCCATGTGTCCATTGGCAGTAATCAAATGTTAAAAAAAGAAGAGTGAGACGAGATACTTTCCGAGTCTCTTTTCCTCCCAATGAGAGCCAGGACTTGTGCCATACGTCTTCTATATGGGTCAGAATCAGGGCTGTCTGGGCTCTATTAAACACAGCATCGCAGGTCACATTTGAGAACAATTAACAGGCCTTGTGGAAAAAAAAGAAAGTCCCCACCGATGGGTTTTTAATACCAGGGACATTTTCAAGTGTCAGACTTTGACTGGGACACATCCATTATGCCACATGGCATGTAACAAACACGGCAATTAATATCAGTGGCCTGAAAATTTCCTTAAACTCTTGTTGCAGTTTTCCTCCAAGCCCCAGATGGCAACTCTGCAATTACTAGTGCCACTGCCCAGCTTTAATGTATAAATCAAAAAGATTTATTTGTCTCAACATGTTGGCTTCAGAATGTGAAAAAAATAAAAAGCAAATTTTGGAGAGGCAGTTGTTTGCAGAGCTGGACGGAGTTCAGAATTATGGCAAACTGTCTTTTGGTCCTTATAAGATGGAGAAAATACACAGTAAATAGAGAGAAACTGAAAAAAGAATAAAGCAAGGAGAGCGAAAAGGCACCGGTTCCAATTGATGAAGCAGTGGAATGGCATGTCTTCAGGAGGCAGAAAAACTTGGTTTCATCACTCGGAGTGTGTCAGGGAGGCTGTGAAAAGCTGACAATTACACAGGAGGAGAACTAACCGCCTAGGCCTGGACAGGACCATCTACCAGGGAGGAACGGCTGACCACACAGTCTCCAGCACTGTGGGAGTGTTACACTGGACCATCGCTCACGCAGCACATACACTGTAAAAACTAGACCAGAGTGAGTAAGTTATACATCCTTCAACTAAAGTGATTATTTTGATTTGTTGCTTTAAAAGAAATTCACAGGGTGCACCAGTGCACTGTCAGAATCTGATCTGGTATCTTATGTGCTTAACAGTTTCTTTCAGAATGTATTTCCAGTGTGATAGTCTCGGTCGACAGATGTACAAGAGGGAGCGAATGGATACAGAGGAAGAGACGGGGAGTCAGCTTATCCCCATAACACCACAGCTGGAAGTCAGTTAGTTAGGGTTTAGGAAGGGCCCATTCTGCACAGAACAGCTGCTTAGCAACAGGTACATCATGAAAAACTGAACGTTTACTCTACAACTTTTTTTTCTATTTAGTTTATTTGTATCTCAGCCTTTTATCTGAGAATGTTGACATTGTTGTGCTGGCAATTACAGAAATTCTGAGACCTCACTTATATTACATAGAGGACTCTGGCAATGTCCTCTTATGATATAGGATGAAGAAAAAAAACTTCCTGATCTTTGGCTGAATATGTGGCATTCTTCTGCAGAAAATAAAAGAAAATATAGACAAGAGTCTGTACATACAGTATTTCAATGAAGAAATGTGCATTTTAATAAAGACATTAAGATAAAGATTTGAAGACAAAGCCACACAATGGCAGTTGGTAAAGCTTTATGATAAGAATGCAAATCATAGCTCGTATCCTCAGTAATGTATGACTTATGATGATTCAGTACATGAATTAATGCATGATTAACGGTAAATGCAAGATGTATCATAAATTCCTGTTGCTCAGCATGAACTGATGATCATGTTACTGTGGCTTTACTTATTTGATCATCAATTATACATTAATTTATTAAATGATAAATAGACCACAAAATTAGCTGGACACCACAAAAGTTCAGTTTACGGCTTTGGATCAGTCTCTCTCTTAAACTGTAGTATCTGACATGTCATTAGAGGAAAAGTTTACATGTTGCTGCAAATCCTTAAAGTAGCACCACAAACCTACCCACAGAATGGACAAGTGTAAATAAAATACATTAAATGCTAATTACTGAACTTTATCAAGAAATAAGTGTCACATGAAGGCACCACGACTTGATCATCAGTTCATGGTGAGCGACAGGAAAACATGATGCATCTTGCAATAATTCATGCATTAAACCATCATGACACAAGTCTTATTTAAATATAGGATTTGTACATTTTATATTTTATGCGGAATTTCATGAGCCAAAACTTTCTAAAACAGTTTTCTAGCAGGAATAAAACACGTGCAAAGAAGTTAAGTCAAACTACAGTCAGATTAGGTGATTGCAAACTTCCAAACCTGTGCCTTTTTGTGGCCGAGTAACAAAACAGAGTACACATTGCTCCCCAACAAATGTTGCTGTCTTTAATGAGGTATATTGTGTAATTATGAGGAAGGTGATATCAATCAACTGTAATAAAAAACAAACAAGAATGTAAATGCATAATGCTAGAAGTGAATTTATGTTCTGTCAAGGTAAGAATAAAAGTGCTGAATTTTAGATTTTGCAGTTGTGTAAAGCGCTGTAATACGGCATTTCAGTTCAGACTGCCACTTCCATACAATTATTTTATAATAAGTATAGGTACAGTTCACAGTACTCACGTACTTAAAAACATTGACAAAGATCTCACATTAAAGCTACTATAGCGTTTGATACCGGCTGTCTTCTTATGGGAAAAGCATAAAAAGGACTGAGAATGCTGATGGTATCTTCATGTTCACAACCATGCACATTAGATTGCTCCGTGTAACTTGTGGTTAGCATCAGACTGTCCAAACCTGCCGTGGAGATCTAAAACTGGTTAGACATTTCTGTCAGTACATTGTGAGGTATCCTGGATGTGGAACCAGTTGTTCCCTAGGTCAAACTATACAAGGTAAAATAATCAAATTCTGACTCCTGATACAAACCAGCGGACTACGTCAACCATATCAGGCTGCAATCCTGTAGTTTAACCATAGCCTTAAACAGATAAGACAAGGAAAAGATAAGGAAAACATACGTGGGATGGTTACACTGAAGTGCTGGGGGTCTGAGATCAATAGTTTCCTCTTCAGCTCATTCATACCAATGCCTGTGGGTCCTGGAAACACAGAAACAAAACACAGAAATGAGGAAAGTCATCACTGTTCTCAGATCAGACCACAAATGATGAAACAATGTCTGTGATGGTGTTAGAATCAGAAAATGACGCATGTATTCCAGAAATGACACTCCATGTACATACCCAAACCCTGTCAATGTCATCTTCACTAACAAAAAAAAAACCAAAAAAAAATACACTGACCATACATTGGCTTTTGCTTCTCTACAAAGCCTATTTTATCCTTAGACCAGTGTGAAGTTTAAAAGAGACAATTTTTTCAGTGATTTTGTTATATAATAATAAATCAATCTACCACAGTGTGTAAATAATTACATATGCTATGAAAACTACAGGCAACCCAGAGAAAGCCATTCGAACACAGAGAATCGATTAGGGCTTTTTAACCAGCGCTTCCCTCTTTGCAGTCTGGCATAACATTAAACCCTCTGTTATATGGGACATACACACTGAAGTCAGTTATATACAGAGCAGCTGGATTTTCCATCACCGATGAAATGATTGAAAGAAGCAAAAGTAGGAGAGAGAATTGACTGTAGATTGATTTATCAGTGGCTTCTTTATAGTTTGGAACGGTATACACACTGATTTGTAGAAGAAGTCACTGGATGAACATCCCACTCCCTCAGACTGTTAAAACTGTCAGTCTCTTTTGTTGTGGTGGTTGTTACCCGGGTGCTACATCATCCTAATCTGAACCGACTGGCATCAGTGTCTTCAAACAGACTGGACACCAAATCAGTTTTAGAGTTACAAGTGCAGCGGCTGGGCTTTTCAGTGTTTTACCGCAGCTTCTGCAGTGTGTGGACAGTAGGAGACAACGCTTGATCTGGGCTCGAGATTCCTCGCATGCCTAACGTTCTGGGCAGGCACTACAATCGCATTGGACCCTATTGGAAATTCATTTCTCCAGGCAAATGTGTTTAGCAGGCCGCTCCTCTAAAACAAACGGACAATGAGTTCACTCAGTGAAGCGGATTAGGTGGAAACAGAGAGGGGGGGGGCAAAGAGAGGAGAAAAAAATAGAAATAGACAAGCGCACTATTTTTAAGAGAAAACCACTCCTTTTTCCTATCGTGCTGCTGTTCTTCTACATTTTGTCAGGTCTGAGGCAGGAAGGTACAGGACTGATCCACATCCTTATATAAGGTGCGGACAACAAGGCTCTTTTAAGTGCAATTTCTGAAAACTGGCAGCGTTTACACATAGACAAATTCACACCCTGTGCTGTTTGGTCTCCAACACATGGCCCAGTCCGACTGCTGTAAGTGATAATAGCCGTTTCCTCAGTGCTCGCCTGCACACTACTGTGAATTTGAGAAGAAACCGAGAGGAAAAAAGAGAAAAATACCCCGACCCTCTCTGGACTGACGACACGAGGCATTCTGTGGTTACCATCTCACATAAACAAGCACATGGCCAAGCAAAGACAGCAATCAATCTTAGCTGGGGAGAAGGAGTTTTTCAGTAAAGGGGGGGAAAATAAGAGTCTAGAACCAGGAGGTTTGAGAGCCGGAGTGATTTATTAAGATGAGGAAATGGAGTTCATTTTGAATATGTTTTGGGAGTGCGGGAGGAATGCAGCGGCTGTTTGAACAAGACTGCAACCTTGTGTTCTTGTAGGTGTCGGAGGTGGCAGAGTGTGGTAATAGAGGCTTTTTTACGGGCCTTATTGCAGCGGTCCAGTCCGGCAGACTTCCATATGGGCCTGTTTGCAAGAGTTTGAGCGTGGATATGGGGGGGTGGGGCACGTGTACAGGGGACCAGTGGGGCCATTTGTGCTACCCTCCTGCTCACTCGTAAAAACATTTTCACCTTGTACATCGTTCCCTTGCTCGCCACTTGCGATATCAATGATGCATGGCAGCAGGCCTCATTCAGAATACCTCAGATGGCGATTAAAGCCGATTCCAGCTGCACCAGTGCCTGTCCAACAGGCCCACCACTGGGTCTTTTACAAGCATTAGCATTGCCCTCTGGTCCCATTCACCTTTAACATGCCACCTCTTTGTGCATTGTTTGTTTTTAACAACACTCTAATACAACAGCAATTTAATAAATGAAGTGAATGATGCAATAAAAGAAGTTGTAATTCTACCAACATTTTTGGATGACGCTGCTGTATTTGCATGGTGTTTATGTGTTTTTTCTCTCCCTCCGTCTGTCTCTTTTGCTGGTACTCATAGCCTCATAGATTGATGTGCCAGTAAAAGTGTCAGACTGCATTACTGCACTCATTAATGGAAGCTGCCTCCAGTATTGCCAGCTTAATAACTTCCAGGTCAAAGTTTGAGTGCATCGACTGCAGCGTGTAGGGTGAGATGAGCTCGGGCCCAGGACCCCGGAGCTCTGACCCGGTCTGAAACCTCCAAGCCTACGTCCAAGCTTAAAATGATGCTTTGATACTTTGTTTGCCAACTAGTAAATATACTATATATTCTGGTTTTGGACTGATGGTTAGACCCACTGCAATTATTACCTCCTGATCTCAGTTATTCAGATGAATGAGTGATCATTGTACATAATCCGTAAAATGGTTCCCATTCATCAGTATGTAAACTGGATGAAACTCATAGAATGGTCGCCATCTCCACACCAGTCTCACCATCATTTTGTTGCATTCGCCTTAATACTTGAGTACTTAAAGCTGCGGGAGACTTTCATTACCAATTTTTCATCAAGTCTGTAAAACCCCAGTCATAGCCTATCACGAATCCGTAAGTCTTTCTGTGATTACTCACCTGAATCTTGTCCTTCACGGTGAACAATTTCGAAGTTTCATCCACCATAAACAAACCATGTGTTTACAAACAGAGCTGGGAGGTAACGCGGGCATCTTTGGAATTTTGTTGCGATGCGCATTGTGGGAAGCGGAGGTTTGCGCAGCTGCCTGGCAATGGCAGCACAACCATATGATATTATGTGACTGCAACAAACACGAAGTGGAAACGACTGAAACACGGAAACGGCTGGAGGGAAGCGGAGCTCCAGCTGTTTCCGCGACGTGTTTCTTGCAGCTATATACATATATACATATATATACATATATATATATATATATATATATATATATATATATATATATATATATATATATATATATAAGTATAATTATATATTTCTCCAGTATGGCACTAACAAAGAATTATTATATCCCTTCCAAATAACTATTTATTGGTTTAAGTGATTATTGATTACTGATAATTGATAAATGCTTTGGCCATTAAAAACATATTAGTTGATCCCTAATAACTGTGTTTGCTACTGTAAGCTTGAAGATGATGTAACTTTCTTATTTTACTCCTAAACATGATCTTTTTCCAACCCTAATGTTCATGTGCCTAAATCTCAAACTAAAACTTACATATGAAACTGTCACTGTGAAATAAAACAGTCCAGCAGTATATCTTTATGAAATTTGTGATACTAGTGCAAACTGTGTGAATAAGTGCAACATTGGGAGTGATTAGTAACCAACCTATTCTGTCACTTAGGTATGAGAATGTGTTGTGAGGAGTGTTACCGTGCTACACACAGTGGTGGCTTCACTGCTGCCACATTTAAAGGATGACAGCGGCGAATTGTAGTAACCACAGATCATTTACACAGCAGTCTTACTACTGTTTCTAACTGTGCTGAAGCTTTAAATGGAGAAGCTGTGTCATATATTTTGATGCCACATATACACTAAATTAAGCATCAGCGTGTTTGAAATAAATTAGGGCTGAACTCTAAACTAAGAACTTTCAATTCATCAAAATCTTAGTTCAGTCTGTCTGGTTACAAAGAAACAGAGCTGACCTCACACCACAGTGAAAAATGTGGAAATCAACACACCGTTTTGTCAGGTTAAATAATCAGATTTCTTTCAAAACCAGCAGTGGTTTAGTCAAACTATGCATACAGTATATAAAAATATATTTTCATTGGCCATCTGATTTATAATGCAAAAAAAGACCCAAGATATGCATCTTGAATTGCTTTTAAAACAGGCTCTGTTGGAGCTCAGGAGGTGGGCAGCAGGTCATTCATTAGTGGGTAAAGTGGACCGACACGTCCACATTAATGCCTTGAGGCATTCCTGGAAAGTTTTGGGAGAAAGAGAGACAGAGGGGGAGGGAGGTGGCTGTTTGATATAAAAATAATAGGGTGAAAACATTGTGCTGGAGTAGAAAGGAAAAAGTCCAGGGATACGTCCTTCAGCACAGGTCAACTTAACCTCTTCTATTCTGGATGTTAATCGTAGTTCATCAGCTCAATACTCAAAGAGCATAAAGAGCATTTTGTGATTTCAACCTTTTCCAAACTCATTTCTGACATAATCAACTAGTAGTGCTTGAAAATAATTTGGTCCAGACACACAGAACAAGATGACATCATGTAGTATGCAATAGACCAAACTATTACAAGCCATAATGTGCAAATTTCCTGAAATGAATGAAAACCAGGCTCAGTCACCCAGAGATAGAACACTAAAACTGAAATCAACAAACACCCACCTAGCACATAAATCCACTCAGTGCAATATTACAGCCAGTAAATAACACAGACTTTCCAAAAAAAGAAATCAATCCTTAAATGGCAAATATCTCATCTTTACAATTTTAAACTGTATATCTGCAGTGAAGTCAGTTTCACACTGTAAAAACATATAGATATATAATTATATTAATTAACGGTAATTAACAACCATTCTCTAAATCCATTGCATTCACTCCTCAATTCTTCACTCAATGTCTGGTTCAGACACTTTATTAGGCCCGAGCCACACAGGCACTAGTCGGCGAGGGCCTATTAAAATCGCATGGTTCTGTTATTATTATTCTGTTGCTACTTTGAACGCAAATTTGACTCCCTAAACGTTAACAAAAAGTCAATTTTATTAAACCAAAAATTCAAGCCTGGCGAAAAATTTATTTATTTATTATTATTATTTATTTTACAAGAAAAAATATCACAAAATGACTTGGCCATGCCCCCTCAAAAATCAAAATGCATTACGTGGATGGGAGCCCTCCCCAAATTTTTTTCATCATACAAAAACATGAAACTTGGTACAGACAAAGCCCATGATAGGACAAGTAAAAAATTACGTTATGGCCCAACCCTGAACCCAACAGGAAGTTGGCCATATTGGGTGGAAGTGTGGACCTATAAAATCCCACCCCTCATACTTTCATCATCTCCTCCTAGGGTTTACATCCAATTTGGATCAAACTTGGTGAAAATCACCTACACATACACGTGACCAAAAGTTACCAATTACATTTCTGATCAAATGTTGGGCGTGACTGTGATGACCTCACAACGAAGCAGCCATTTTGTAAAGTATAAAAGTGTTTATATCTCACACACAGAGTGTCAAACTGAGTTGGACCCAAAGTAACATTTGTGTGGAATGACAACCTGAACACGATGATATGTAGCTCGTATAGTTGGATTGTAAAATGGCTCTCTCACGTCCCCTAGAGTTTTTGAATGGGAGTGAATTTTTTTTTGACATAGTCAAAAGAAATTTGGCACACACATCCCTCATGCCAAACTGAACCAAAAAGCCAATGAGGACACACCACTATTTACAATCGTGTTGCTATGACGACACCAAAACTGTGCAATTCAAATGAATGGGGTTTTGGCACAACAACGCTATTGATGAAAAACTCTTTGTGTCACACTAATGGTACACAGACTGAAAATTACACTGTGGAAAAGTAGATTTTTCCAGCAAGAAGAATTTTCAAAATACTGAAAAATGACTTGGAAATATGAAAATACAGTGCGCGGATGGGAACCCACCTAAAAAAAATTTCCAGGTAGAAAGATAAAACTTGGTACAGACACAGCCCATGGTAGGACAAGTAAAAAATCATATCATCTCAGCCCCCACCCCCCCGATCACCACCAAAATTAAATCATTTGTTCCTTGTGCCAGTATCAACATTTCCTGAAATTTCATCCAAATCCGTCCATAACTTTTTGAGTTATCTTGCACACAAACAGACAGACAGACAAACCAACGCCGACAAAAACATAACCTCCTTGGCAAAGGTGAAAATGAAAAGACATAAAAAGAACCATCTCTAAATTATGGGAAAAAGGTACAAGGGGCTACAGATATTACAGAGCAATGATTACTGGTATAGAGGGAGGCAGAGAAACATAAAGCAGATCTTTTACTGGCCCTCTGCTTTGTTACATTTGAAATTGTCCATAGGTTGTCCTCCAAATTACGGAAGTTAATTGAAAATATTTACATTAGCATGACAGGTGGGAGAGGTTCAGCATCCTCTGTGGACATACAGGCAAGAAAATGGGCCTGGGCTAATTAGCAACACGGCTGATGAAGTCCATGCTCTGGTGTATTTAAGTGAACCAAGGCCCGGCCAATCATGCTCAACACAGTAGAGAGTTTGTGTATGTATATAAAAAAAAAGAAAAGAAAAAGTTGCGAGTGGTTTTCATTTCTACACTAACCTCATGGTTGTTTAAAAATTGCTGTCAGAGGATGTGAAATGAAAACTCATTCCTTGAGTGCATCTCTAGTCTTTTCTTGATGAATGGAAATAGATTGGAAGGAATTGAGCTGAAAATTTGGGGAATGTTTTCTTCCATCTGTGCCTGGGACATTCTTGTCTTTTTAGAAAAAAAAAAAAAATCACAAACCTAAAAAGGAAAAGCTGTGGAAAAGCTAGAACTTACTGATGGTATGGTTGGTCCAGAGAAAGATTTAAGTCTTTGCTGTTGCACCTGGCTTTTCCAATTGTTCCATCGTTCGCTGGCAACATTTGTCCCCCAACCACAAACACAGAATGAGAACCTGCTAAATTCATTTCAAGAACTTGGCAGCTTCTAAAGCTCTTTGGAGGCTTTGTAAGACCAGCTCCTCCAGGAAAGTGTTAACAATTCCATCAGCTCGAAATACTAAAAGGACGTTGAGAGTGAGGTGTTGTAAATGAAATACTCAATGTGACTGATTAATATGAGGTCTGCTTTGTCGATCACAGTGGGTGATGACAATCTAAATTAAGGCGCCACCACATTGGGAAGCTCATTTCTGGGACTGGGGGTCATGGGACTGCTAGGCCAGGCCACCTGGGGCTGCAAAACTCTGAGTGACACGCTAAGTTCTGGAAGTGATGTGTGTCACCACACTGGAAAGGGAGCTCTTTTATTAAAATCTACAGTATGCCTCGTACAGTGCCAAGTTTGACAGTCGTAGAACTCCACACTCACAGCAGACAGCTCTGTGTGGGAAGAGATGCATTCACAGCTCATGGATATACACTTCCTTTAACATTGGTGGAGACACACTGAGCAGGGGTCAAATGTCTTTCACAAGGAAAATTCAAGCATTATAGTGGATTTTGATGCACTAAGGGCCAGATCTACTAAGGTCCCAATTTGCATGTACTAATTTGCATGTGCAATCTACACTGAAAACAAAATATAAACGCACCACTTTTGTTTTTGCTCCCATTTTTCATGAGCTGAACTCAAAGATCTAAAACTTTTTCTGTGTACACACAAGGTTTATTTCTCTCAAATATTGTTCACAAATCTGTCTAAATTTGTGTTAGTGAACACTTCTTCTTTGCTGAGATAATCCATCCACCTCACAGGTGTGGCATATCAAGATGCTGATTAGACAGCAGGATTTTTGCACAGGTGTGCCTTAGGCTGGCCACAATAAAAGGCCACTCTAAAATGTGCAGTTTTATCACACAGCACAATACCACAGATGCCACAAGTTTTGAGGGAATATGCAGTTGGCATGCTGACTTCAGGAATGTCCACCAGAGCTTTTGCCTGTGAATTGAATGTTCATTTCTCTACCATAAGCCATCTCTAAAGCTGTTTCAGAGAATTCATGAAGAAGACTGTGCGAGGAAAATGGTGGTCACACCAAATACTGACTGGTTTTCTGACCCCCCTGGACCACCCAATACAGTAAAAGTGCACATTTTAGAGTGGCCTTTTATTGTGGCCAGCCTAAGTCACACCTGTGCAATAATCCTGCTGTCTAATCAGCATCTTGATATGCCACACCTGTGAGGTGGATGGATTATCTCAGCAAAGGACAAAGGAGAAGTGCTCACTAACACAGATTTAGTCAAATTTATGAACAATATTTGAGAGAAATAGGCCTTTTGTGTTCATAGAAAAAGTTTTAGATCTTTGAGTTCAGCTCATGAAAAATGGGAGCAAAAATAAAAGTGGTGCGTTTATATTTTTGTTCAGGGTAGAATTTTGTGTGTGGGGTTGAACCGCATTTTGCAGGTGATTTAATAAGATTGCTTGTGCAAATGTCAACAGGTACAAAGTCTTGGAGACCACCCTATTTAAAAGTGGAATTTTGTGTGCGCCAGTGGAGACAGCACTAATGGTAACAGTACGCTGAATGATTCAGAGGCACAGAAATGTAACGTTGGAGGAATTTTGTCATAGAAGGTATTACATGAGTCATTCATTCATTTATTTTTCATTTTAGAGGTGTGGGGGCCATGGGGGTTGTTGGGTTGACTGTCAGACGCACATCATTTTGTCACACTGTAGCCTAATGATGGTCAGTAAATGTTGTATTTTCAATCACAATTGTCAGATCAAGTGGAAAAGAATCATTCCAAAAATGTTCACACGAGGGTGAAAAATGCATTCCCTCCATGTTGTTTCATTGTTTTGATGTCTCCTTTTTGCGACAATAACCATTTCAATGTGTGCACAATTATGCATCCAAACTGTTTGCACCTCCCTTTGACACGTGTTAAATATAGATGCAGTTTCTATGACCAAAATTGCTTTGGGGTTTGATAAATCACTATGAGTGTGCTAAATTAACATATTCACATTTTCTCCTCCCAACACATGCACAATTGCATGTGAACACCCCATATTACATATTCATTGTGGCAAACATATTAACTGGATGCAGATGTGGAATTTTGCACCTTTGAAACATGCAACCCTTGGTGCGCATTGTTAGAAAATCTGTTTATACATTTTTTTGCATGTGCAATGAGTTTGCACATGTTTTTATACATGCAAACCTTTAGTAGATCTGGTCCTAATTGTACTAAATTCTGTTTTCTGGTATTTTGTATCTCTATGTATGAAAAAAGACATATTTAAAAAATAATCTAAAAATTTGGGTGAGGTGATCGAGTACTATTCATTCATTCATTCATTATCTGAACCTGCTTTATCCTCACTAGGGTCATGGGGGTCGCTTGGAACCTATCCCAGCTACTTACGGGCAAAGGCGGTACACCCTGGACATTTCGCCAGTTCATCGCAGGGCTGACATATAGAGAAAACAATCACTCTCACATTCACACTTATGGGCAATTTAGATTAACCTATCAGTGCATGTCTTTGGATGGTGGAAGGAAGCCAGAGTACCCGGAGAGAATCCACGCAGACACGGGGAGAACATGCAAACTCCACACAGAAAGGTCCCACCCCCCATCGACTGGTGTTGGAATTGAACTCAGGACCTTCTTGTTGTGAGGCACGAGTGCTAACCACTGCACCACCCAATCGAGTACTAACGTTAACTTATTGAAATACTACATTTTGTTATGTTAAACACTGCCAAGTCATTTCCTCTAAGCAAAACAACATACATTTGTAAAAACAATGGAAGATTTGCATAATGTAGAAACATACTAAGTAGGAGGCTAGCAGCTAAATTTAATACAAATTACTTCTAACCGAATGCCACTAGTAGCTAATGTCCCTAAGGAATTACAAATGCCAGGTATTAATTAACCAACTGTAAATGTCATGAAAAATTTGCACAAAAAAATGTTAGTGTAGCTCCTTCAGAACTATAGTCTTGCTGTTCTTTTTTTGGGGTGGGGTGCATATCTTTTCCTTTTCTGTATTAAATTCTGGTCAAAATTAGAGCTGGACAACACAGCTAAATAATGAAATCTCTTTTTTCAGTGTAATATTCAACAATTTTTATCAATTCTATTCTGGTTCCATAAATTGAAAACAAAACATGACCTAAAATACTCCTTTACTAAATCTATGCACCATATCTGATTAAAGAAACACATTTACATGTCATATATTAAGAGAACCAACCATTCTGAATATTTGTTAAGAAAAAAGCTCCTGAAGAGAATCATTTAAATTTTGCTTTTTTTTTTTTTTTTTTGTTACCATTTTCAGACAGCAAAACCTCAGTCAATTGAATTAACTCAAAATATTGAGGTTATATTAGGTTTTCAGCTTTTCAACAATACTTTCAAATATGTATTACTCACCATAACTCACCTTGATTAAATGTTCAATGTGCATGCTTCTGTGCTTATGCTAAGTATATGTCTGGTTTGTGCTGGGAGCTAGTTGTAGTAGCAGCTAACTGTTTCTAACCTTTGACTCCATTGCCGGAATTCATTAAAACAGTACACTAATTTCTATATAAAAGACATGGGCAAGTTTTTCGATAAAATCCATATGTTCTCTTTATCTGTTCAATGCCTCTCCTGCTGCTCTACAGTGATCAACACCAGGTAACATTAGCTTTAAAATGGACTTAGCGTCATGTACACATGAACACACAAAAGATGCATATTGAACCATTAAACACTCATGTTTTTCAGCATGATTTACAGTCATGTTCAAAACAGGTAACATATTCCTGGTTTTTGGGATGATTTATGGAAATACTGAAGCTAACTCAAGGCCTGCAACACATTTTGACCCAAACCAATTAAAAATTACGATCGAAGCTAAGAGTGAAAGAGAGCTTATTAAAAGCTCTCTTATGGGAATAATTTCATTTACAGATTCAGTGATTGTATTAGCTCACATGTCATAATATTTCTGAAATACATAAAAGATCCATGGTGGGGGAAAAATTATCTACCCCTGTTGGACATATTTCTGTTTAAAATAAACGTCCTCTACTTTCATATGTTTGCCAAAGTTGTACTCACCGACCAGTACAACCAGTCTGTGCTTGGCCCCACTCTGCCGGCGGTACGCAGTGACCTCCTCATATGTGGGCACGTCTGCCATGTCATACAGTTCACTCTTCTTACACTCATACATGGACTTGTTGGTCTTCTTGTCCTTCCTGCTGAGACGGAAGCTTCTCCTGAAACCAGCTGGATGGACGTTGAGATGAAACGAGAGAGGACAGGACGGAAGACAAAGAAACACATTAATCTACAAAAAAAGAACATGTGTGTAAATTCAAAGTGCAACTGTACTGTATGTACACATAAGCCCACAGCTGTGCACTTGGATTTATGGTCTTTTCTGTGTCTTGGCAAACACCTCTTCGTAGGTCGATGTCCAATACCTCATATCATATCATGCAGCTCTGTTTTATGACACCTATCTTTGCTGTGGGTGAAAGAACTACAGTGTAACACTCAGCCAGCTAGTTTCCCTGGATATCACACTCAAACACTTTATTCACATTTTCCCCTGGTGACATGTAATGGATTTTAATTTTCTTCTTCTGTGCATTCCCATATAAGTTGGAGACTGGGTTTAATGTTTGCAAAAAAGCTCCAACAAACATTACTGAATTTTCTTTTTTTTTTTTTTTATTAGTTTTATTGCCGTTTAATCAAGACCCAGTTTTGTTTTTTTGGGTTTTTGTGCAACATTTTGGGACCTTCTTGTTCTTAGCGAGAAACATAATAATAATAACAATAACAATAACAATAACAATAATAATAATAATAATAATAATAATAATGGATTAGATTTATATAGCGCTTTTCTATGAACACATACTCAAAGCGTGTGCAGTGGATCCATTATTCATTCACTCACACATTCACCCTCTGGTGGTGATAAATTATTTATGTAGCCACAGCTGCCCTGGGGCAGACTGACGGAAACATGGCTGCCAATTTGCGCCTACAGCCCCTCCGACCACCACCGAACATTCATGCACCAGTGTGAGTAGCAGCACTGGAGGCAAGGAGGGTGAAGTGCCCAAGGACATGCACATGACTGGGACAGGGCGGGATTCGAACCGCCAACCCTTCAGTTATTGGGCGACCAGTCATACAACACAACGTGAATTTACAGCTAGATCCACAATAGTTGTTCATATCACTGCCAAGCTATGAGTAGCTATGCATTTACATTGATGTTTGTAATGGTGGGATTGTGTGTGTGGATCTAAGTAAATGTAGCATGACTGCCATTATATATAACATGTTTCAAAGGAGACAATCATCACTAATTTGAGGACAGAAGTTTTATATTCATGGGTCAGTCCAAGTGAACTCAACAGAGGTCTCCCAAATGACCATCTCCAATTCACCTCATACATTCAGAAAATAATGTTATTTGTTCTAGTAAACCACACACAATTTCAGTCTTTGCTTTTTGGAATCAGAAGTAACAAGAATTAAAGCCGCAAGCGGCATTGAAAGGCCCTTGCCATGGGCACGTCGAATACAAGTATGTCCATCATTCAGCAGGTGCGCTCTAGCACCAAATTTTATGTCTTCTGATGTAGGACTGTTAGATTGTGTGCCAGTTTTTGTGGCTGTACGACAAACTTTACGATGGACGTGGTCCCATTGGCATAATGTATTTCCACTTTTCAAGGGGGCGCTGTGGCAACATTTCTTTACCGACATCTACGAAACCTATATGTAAATTCAATTTCACGCACTTCTGAATTTTGGGCAAAATTTGGTGGGATTTCGTAAATGTTCAGGGGGTCAAATTTTAGCTCAAAGGGTAGGAGAAAGAAAAATAAAGCAAAAAAATAAAATAAAAAAATCTGAGCAAGAACAATATATCCGTTTTCGTGGCAACCACGCATTTGGCTTTATTTGAAAAGTCTTGAGGTCCCCTACGTCTCTGTGGGGTCCAGTGTCTCGTGCATGTACATGTCTGAAAAGGTCTCATTACCCTGAATGTAAATATGAGTGAGAGTGGCAACAGTGACGAAAGGCGACTGCGTTACTGGCGATGTCGTCCCCATGCGCCCACTGCAGACTCAATAGGCCCTGTGCCGGCATTACTCAGCTTGGGCCTACTTAGACAAGAGGGAAAAGTTGAGGAAGACTGAGGGGTTAAACTCACCAAGCTAAATGTACATTACAAACTGCTGATCAGAAATGTTGAGTTAAAACAGTAATTTCAACTACTTAACAAGTATTAAAACATACAGATGAGTTTGATACGAGCTAGGTCAGTATTATGTGGTGTTCAAATCCACAAGTCAGCAGGCTTGTCCACAGACTATGAAATACAAAATTGAGTTAAAGATAACATTAGCTAATATGGCTATGTTCTTCTGTTAAGATATTTTGACTGTAGATTCCTAACCAACAGAGCTGTCTGTAAGAGGAAAAAACAATTCATTCAATAAACACAAGCTCTGAATGTCCAAATAATCAGATTGTTGTCAATCACACCAGTAAATATCTAAAATTATCTTCATTATTATTAATGTAGAAATGATTTACAAAATAACAACTTCTTATCTTTTGAGTGTCCAAATAAACAAATCAAACCACAATGACATTTGGAAAAAAACATGACAGTTTTTTCCAGTGGGAATCAAAGAAGCCAGTATATAGTGTAGTGTTACACTTGTTTGAAGAGGAAAATCTCCAGAATTTAACATGTGCAATGTCCTATTTCTGCTTAGTACCCTGCCTTTAGCACTTTGAGATTTTTAGATAAAAATGTAAAGTGCATTACAAATAAAATTTATTATTATTATTTGTAGTCATGGCTTGTTTTCTGCCTTTTTGTTCATTATTTCAGTTTTCAGATGCACAGCATAACAAAGGGTGCCAGTTTGTGACCGAAAGGAATTGGTGTGCGAACGATGAACAGAGGTCAAAGGTCAAGGTCAAATACATTGGCTTTTTGTATGCCCTTTCCCATAAGTATGGTATTTCAGGATTTTTTTTTTGTACCAATACTTTCATTGAGTCAGGCATGAACTGATCTTTTTGGCCAAAGGTCAAAGTCAACGGTTATTGTGACCTCACAGATCACTTTTAATGCAATAAATGCTAGACAGTGATAGAGCTGCATGAACAGATTATGATGCAATGACAGTGGATGTATCTAATTGAACTTCTTGGTTCTTATTCATCAATATGGTAATAAAATCCATTAAGGATGGACAAAAATGATGAAGAACAGGGACTCTGTTCATAGAGTTAGTAGAGTGTGCATTCTTCTCAGCTTGTTCTTTCCAAAAAGTTTCTGAATAAGTGATAGAGCTACAGACCTGCCCTGAGCTACAAATGAAACACAATGTCCATAACCAGAGGAGAATATGAATGTTTATGCATAAGCCTTGTGTATACATACACACACACCAGAATATAATGTTACACTGAACATTCAGGACAGACTTTGTTCCACTGTGGGCATACTGTGGCTTACATCGTCTGTGCCATTTCTCCTGTGGTTAATCTCCTCATTCAGCACCCTCACCCCCACCCCACCCCTACACAGTGCTGTGGCCTATCCCCACACATGTTGTAACTCCCTGCCACACAGTGGAAAACATACACCACTCATCTGCATTTCTGCTGTAAAGACATCAAACTGTAACCAATATCCTTCAGGGCTGACATCAGTACAATAAACATTAAGAGTATAATGTTAATGATATCCTATTGAAAGTTCAAACCCATAATAACACTGTGGTCAGTCATTTATCACAATATAAACACACTAGTAGCTAATTAGGCTTTAACTAATACTAAAGAAGTCATTTATTCTATCTGTCTCGGAGTCTGACAAACTGCCATGTCCTATAGTAATCTCTGATTCTTTCCACAGGGCAGGCAGGTGCACAAGGGTTTCATTAACAATGCTCAACCGCAGTACTGCTACTCTCTAATGCAGTGCCCCCTCAAAATCACTTAAAAAACAGCTTCAACCAATTAATGGAGAGAATTCTCCTGCTCTCTCCCTCAAGTGTTGCCCAAGGAAAAATAAATAAAAGCCTAATGCAGCAGCAAGTCACACCATCCCTCACCAAAAACCAAACGAAGTTGCATCCTCAGTAGTGGCGAAGGCTGGGTTATATGTACAAAGGGATCAAAATTAATTCAATCCCGAATTAAGGAATGATTCAAGTCTGTCTGAATTAAAAAATCTGTCTGTTTGTCATTAAAAGCCTTAGCTATGTTGGAACACTAATATGTTTGTTGCAGGATGATCCAAGCACACTGACGGGAAAAGAATGTATGCTATGTGTGGCTTTGAGAACCAGTACCTCTTTTTTGTGATGGGACAGGTTGAATCAGGTTTGTTGACAATAGATCTGTTCTGAATTTCTCCAGAATGAGAGCAGAGTAGTGGAAGTGTACTGGTGAATTTTTCCACACCAGAACGTCGTGTCTTCGGGAATCAAGTTAGTTTCCTTGCTTGTGTCCCACACACATACACATGCACCTCCTAATGGTGTGCACCAGGCCGTGACTGGGTAATTGCCAGAAATGCAACTGAAAACTTGCGTGCATGCACACTCCCATACACTCATCACTCTCTCATGCACACACTAGCATTTCAATTGAAAGAGTTTTTGGTAAAACACAAAAAAAGCGGAGGAAAAAGGATGAGCATATTTAACACAGTGTAAACACAAGCTGTGACTACACACATGCATGCACACGCAATTGCTTGGAAATCACCAGCAGTCCTGCAAGCCCACTTTCCAGTGTGATAATATCTCACAGCCACGTAGGAAATTCAGCATGTGTGTAGAGAAAGCACCCGGAGGCCTCTGCAAACTGTGAATTCAAACTGCCCACTCGGTCACTAACATCCTGTGAATAGCTACGACCACGCATCTTAAAAAAAAAAAAAAAAAGAAAAAACTACGACTGTAAAGGAAAAAGCAGTACAGTAAGACAAATGTTCCTAAAAAAAATAACAGATGACTCAAAAAGACTTGTGTCGTGCCAATAGGTGTCTGAAAGTAGAGAAGCCTGAGAACAATTCGAGCATCAGGTCTTCCAGACGTCATGCGTAGGCGATCAGTTAGACGACAACGCTGAGAAGAATAAAAAATGACTGCCATTTTCCTTCCAATCAAACTTCATTTTCTACAGAGA
Source organism: Sphaeramia orbicularis (assembly GCF_902148855.1). Lineage (NCBI taxonomy): Eukaryota > Metazoa > Chordata > Actinopteri > Kurtiformes > Apogonidae > Sphaeramia > Sphaeramia orbicularis. The sequence continues at coordinate 5,986,449 of NC_043976.1, forward strand.
GGGAGAAAGAAAAGTGCTGCAGAGCTAAAAGGAAAAGGCTCATAGTGAAAGCACCTGTTGCAATGAGGTGCAACAAAGGCCACCGTCTGGGCCCTGTAGTCTAACTACAGGAGACCGTGTTGACAGCTCCAGTACCATCCTGGCTCTCCTGGTGGGGGCCCGCTCTCCACAGGACTAATGGAGACGACATCTATGGAATTAAGTAGGCATGGCAGCTGGGGATTAAGTGAGCCTTATGCTTTCGGCTTGAAGCCGCCTGCTGCGGTTTAACGCTGTAACACTTAGTCCCGTTTGTGGGCACCAAATGTGGGAAGCATTACCGGCTCTCTCAGCCTCATTATATGTGCCTATTACTGGCTAGGTTGGAAGCAATGAGGAAGACGCGTAGTAGGCAGCAAGAGAGGACAACACTTTCCACACTGTCAGCCATTATTACCCCAACAGTGAATAATAAAAACAACAGGAGCGTTGCTCCTCATGATGACAAAAATACAAAAGCACAGGTTGGGGTAAAGACTTCTACACTTGATTTATCCCCAGTTTGATTTGCTTGCGCAATCAGAGTCTCTGCTGATTTTAACAAGTTAAATGTAAGACTTTTAAATCCAATTTGTGAGCCAATTGTGTATTGACATGAGCTAAGTCTAGCCTAGTTGTAACCTAATTACTATCTTGGTTGCCTACATCCATGATACCTACTCAATGGTGTATTTTTTTCTCAAAAATCTTTATGCTTGCTCTCAAGTTCTTCAGTATCTTGCACCTTCCATTACTGAACCTTTCAGACCAGTCAAAATCATATTTCATTCAAGTTAAGACATTTCAAGTACTAAAATTGAGCTTTAGGATTTTAAATACCATTTCACACCAGTGAGATGTAAAAATATAATGCAAAAAAATGTAAAATCTGCATGGGAATTTCTGCACATGACAACTACACCCATCATGTCCGGTGTGATGATCCACATTTCCATGTTAAATATTTGTTGAAAAAAGCTTACTTTGGAAAAGGAAAGAGTCAAAGAACAGTTAAGAAGAAGAGCACAGAACATGGTGAGTCCCAGCTGTCATTTCAGGTATATTTTGAAATCATTATAGGGCAAAGGTGTCTTTGAAAGCCATTGTGGTCCACTGTTCCTGTGGTGGTCAAGTAACATCAAGCCTTGGAGAGGCTTGACTCCCGTCCAGGCACAGAGCCTTTTGTTGTGTTGTAATGACAGTGTTTTGTAGATGATAGATACACTGCTGTAGGTAGATTTGTAATGAAAGATTTTATTAGAAAACTGAATTTACAAAAGGAGAGAATCTCTGTCTGTGTGAACATTTCTCCTCTTGAGTTTTTCAATGTTTTTCAAGTGGACAGCAAAAATTCGTAAGACCCTATTATATCATCAGTTTTTATACAATGTATGAATTTTTCCGCATGAAAATTTTGGCTTGGTGTGGAATGACTTTTGAGACTTCTTGAGGAGCCACTGAAACCCTGATAATACAGGAAGCAGCCAAATGCTCCCATACAACTGCTAACATTCATGTGTGAAAGGGATTGAGATTTGATTGCATCAATCCCATAAATGTTTCCTGACAGAAGAAAGTGTTGACAGGATCACAAACAGTGCTTGATCTAATCTTCCGTCTGTAGGGATTTCAACAAGATGATTTTCCTCTCAGTGTCCTTCAACCTTTGAGAGATAAATACACTGAATGCAAAAAACAAAACACATGAGTATGACAGTTGAACATGTAAAAATCCATTGTGGTGAACTCATTAGAGTGTTATCTCTGGAGAACACATACTGGGAGTAGTTTCCACAGATCCTACACTAAGTGTTTGGAAAGTGGTACCCAGCCCAAGTGTTACAGGCTTATACGATGGAACAGTGCTCTAGACCTCTGGCTGCAAGAGGTCCGTTTGTGTCGAGCACTATTTGTTTTTCCCCTCCGTCTTATCCCACAGCTCTTTGGGCTCAGGAATGTCTCGTCTCTAAAATGATGCCTGATGCCTTATGTGTTAGCAAAAACACACACACACACACACATACACACGCGCGCGCACGCACACACACACACACACACACACACACACACACACACACACACACACACACACACACACACACACACACACACACACACACACAGCTTCTATTGGAGTCCTTGAAGCCACTATCAACATGCCAAAAAGGCCCTCCAAGTGCCAGGATTTCTGGGGCTAAATGCCTGCTTTCCTGTTTGTCTCATCAGTCAGATGTTCAGATGAAGAAGATGCTCTACAACAAAGCTTAAGTCAGGGAAATTCCACATTGCTTTTCCGTCTCTTGAAAACACTGGAATGGCTGGTTATAAAGCTGATAAAGGCATACTTGTCAACCTACACTTATCCAAATGTTAGATATCTATTAAGATCTAGGTAATCTTATAAAAGGCATATTCCTCGGCATCAGATCTGGTTTCAAGGCAAAGTCTGTGTGTATTGGCTCTTGCTCATCTGAAGCTAATGAACCTGCAGTTGGATGAACTCATCTAATTTTGGAAATGGAGAAATTTTATGTCAGTTCATAACACTTCACAATTTTTTCCATCACTGTCACTGGGTTGTGAGGAACTGATGGATATCCAAGCCCTGTTTGCTTCAGCTTTTAACTGATTTGGAGGTTCTTGCCTGCCCTTCATTCATCTGTCCCTCTTTCCCTTTGAACATTTGTACTTACACATACAAATCACATTGTGGGTATTCCAAGGTGCATTGATGTGTACAAAATACACTGGAAAAACAACCATTTTAACTTACCTGATTAATCATTGCTATAAATGTGTTTTCATGTAATTGTCTAGAGAATTTGACAAAAAATTGCTTGTTTCCATTACTCAGTTTGGAATTAATAAAATAAGCTGTGCAGTGTTGTCAGAAGGTGGAGGTATAGGCTACATTATGCAAGGCTATAATGAACAGACTACAAGATGCGGAGACTATGTCCAAGCCCTAACCCTTAACTTCTAAGAAAGCATGAAGACATGTTTTTGTAAAAAAGGCAAAAACCAGTTAAAGCTATACTACATGATCTGACAATTTTACACTTTTCTTTTGTAATCTTAAAATGGTCCTAATAAGCAGCTGTCAAACTAAAATGTAAAAGAAATCCACCAAGTTTTGAAACTCAAAAAATTTTAATTCTCATAAATTTCTGATAAAAGTCTGACCATTCATTTTATTCAGTCTGAATAAAATGATTGGCTGAGCTTCCTGTCTGTCATTCATTGCCGCGTCCTGCGTCAGTTACTGATGCCTCTGAATCTGAGTCAGTTGACCAGTTTCAGTCATGCTGCTCCTCCTGTCAAGGGGTGTGAATGGATAGGACTCAAATGCACGGTGCTGATAGGAAAAAACTGATTTATTAACAGAAGAAACAACCAAGGGGAACAAACAGAAAAACCCGACTGCAGCAGTCACAGTCCAGTGAAAGAAAGATTGAAAGATGGTGCTAATGTCTGGGTTATTGAGGGGTGATGAGGCAGGCACACCTGCAGAGTGAAACTGTGAGGTATGCATGGGGTGGGGGTGGGGGTTGTTGGTGAATAGTTTGTAAGACTCAGTATGCACTCAGCATGCACAGGCTGCAGGCGCCAATGTGATGAAGGTGAAGTCAATGACCCTTAAATACAGCTCCTAATGAAACAGGAGCTGTTGCTGTGCAATGCACAGCAGGTGGATGATGGTGTGTCTGATTGCTGACGATTGCAGCCACGCCGGAGCTGACCATGAAACCTTCACCTCTACCTCTGGGAGGAGGTGAGCGTCAGTGGTCAGGCAGTGGGAAAAGGGCAGGGCTTTGGAGGGAGGTGGGTTTTTTATGTTCAAATTTTTACTAAGTGCTGTGCGACATGCCACATCAATAGGTATAGCTTTAAGTTAGTAAGTTTAAAAAAGGAGCTCTTCTGAATTGCTTTCTGTCAACTTTTTCTGATGCATAATTTCAAATGTGGAGAAACTACACTGAACAAAAATATAAATGCACGACTTTTGTTTTTGCTCCCATTTTTCATGAGCTGAACTGAAAGATCTAAAACTTTTTCTGTGTACACACAAGGTTTATTTCTCTCAAATATTGTTCACAAATCTGTCTAAATTTGTGTTAGTGAACACTTCTTCTTTGCTGAGATAATCCATCCACCTCACAGGTGTGGCATATCAAGATGCTGATTAGACAGCAGGATTTTTGCACAGGTGTGCCTTAGGCTGGCCACAATAAAAAGCTACTCTAAAATGTGCAGTTTTATCACACAGCACAATACCACAGATGCCACAAGTTTTGAGGGAATATGCAATTGGCATGCTGACTGCAGGAATCTCCACCAGAGCTTTTGCCTGTGAATTGAATGTTCATTTCTCTACCATAAGCCATCTCCAAAGCTGTTTCAGAGAATTCATGAAGAAGACTGTGCGAGGAAAATGGTGGTCACACAAAATACTGACTGGTTTTCTGACCCCCCTGGACCACCCAATACAGTAAAAGTGCACATTTTAGAGTGGCCTTTTACTGTGGCCAGCCTAAGTCACACCTGTGCAATAATCATGCTGTCTAATCAGCATCTTGATATGCCACACCTGTGAGGTGGATGGATTATCTCAGCAAAGGACAAAGGAGAAGTGCTCACTAACACAGATTTAGACAAATTTATGAACAATATTTGAGAGAAATAGGCCTTTTGTGTACATAGAAAAAGTTTTAGATCTTTGCGTTCAGCTCATGAAAAATGGGAGCAAAAACAAAAGTCGTGCATTTATATTTTTGTTCAGTGTATGTTAATGGAAACATGGCTAGTTATTGTCCAAGTAAAAATGACCAACACTCCTTAAATGTCACTATTTTCATCAGAAAAAGTTGTAAGGACTGTAAGTACCTAATGAAAAAGCATCTTCTGACATTGTATTGATTCTCCTTAGTTAGATTTCATTCTTTGGTGTGCCTGCTTTAAAACTCAACCATCATCTCTGAGTTCAAGAATCTGCTTGCCCCAAGTAGTCTCAAGGATTTCTTCTGGCAACAGACCCTGCAGACATTGCATCACTAAGAGAGGCATGAAGGGAAAACAAACCAAACACTAAGGACAACAACGGCCGACCCCCTCCCACCGCCTCCTTTATTTCCCTATGCAACCTCAGTAGCATTGCAAAAGCATCTGCAAGTTCTAAGATTTCAAACTTTTAGGGATGGGCCAACTCTAAATCATACAACCACATCCAACAGGCTGAAAAGCCATGCAGCAAGTACTCTCATGGAGAAGATGTTATTATAGCTCACTTTTTTTTCTCCTCCTCCTCCAGAGGTTCTCTCATTTCATGTAAATCCCGTTCTGGGCTGCTGGAGTCAAGAAATGCTGCTAAGCCGTTTGAGCACTGGATGATGTTTGGGTACCAAAAAGGAAGACAAGAGGTTGAGGTCATTGTCCTCATGGCAGAGTCAGGGTTATGGTAAGGTCAAGCCCGAAGGGGACAGAAAATAGTGGAAAAATGGACTGGTGTTTGGCATAATTTAGCCAGTGGAAGTGATCCTGATTGAGCTTGGCAGACATGGCTCAAACTCAGTATTTATAAACTTGCATGTGCACTGAATATCCCGCAAAATCTTGAGACCAAACGGTATAATGTGAAAGGAGAGTTCACCTCTTGACCTCAACATCCGAATATAGACAAAAAGAGACAGACAGAGAAAGAAAGAGACAGAACCAGAGATGGACTGACAGAGCATTTGTACATGAGCCAGCTAGGACGGCTTGTGGTCCTCCAAAGGGACGACACCTTATGATTTGTCAGGAAAATGACAGTGGTAATAAAAACATGATGGGGAACATTTTTTGTACAAGACAGGGAATTGGAAGCAGCTCTTTGGAAAGGGCTACAGAACCAAAAGCGGTAACGGTAATTGTCATTAAGTCTGACCAGGACCACATCAATGAGGCTGTCGCTTGGCCGGACCTCCAGAACAAAGCATGGAAAACAAGCCGTCCATTTAACCCAAATCTACCCAGAACCATTCTCAAAGATGTGCTCAGACCCACAGCAGAGGCAGAACAGGATAAGTACTACATTCTGCAAATCCATGACATGATCTGCCAGTGCACTCATGCTGTCAGCGAGGGGGCAGAAATAGCACATCGTAGGCTAGTGCACCACTCCAGAATTAGTCTTGTGTTTTTACATGGGGGTCCAAATTGAATCAGATGTACCAAAAACACTTTGGGCTTTAGCATGGCATGTCAAGAGGATTAAGGTAAACAGGTAAGTCATTGTAACATGAAACAGACTATAAAGGACTGAATGAGGTGAAAGGGTAAAAAGGATGAGGGAAGATTACAGAAAGGAGACACAATCTTGGCTATTAATTTCACTGTTAATGCATTGACAACAGTCACATCAGGAGGGGAGAGGACAGAAGTAAAAGAAGAAGAAGGTATCGCTCACCTAGGTGGAATCCACTACTATAGTCGGCATCCTCTGGTAATAAGGCAAAGAACGAAAGGAAGCAGAATCCAGAAGAGAGGCACAGAGAAAGTTAAAGAAAATATTCAAACATGGTACCTACCCTTCATCTACACAGTAGAAAGAGAGGAAAAAAGTAAAATGTATGTACAAGATTAAATCAAGACACAAAACAGATTGATTTGTTTCTTTGTGTCTTTAATCTTCATAAAGGTTGCCACTTTATCCAGAGTCAAAGTCATGATGTAGTGGAAAGAAAAGTCTTCAAAAATCAGAAGTATTTGGTGTACAAAAACCTGGCTGATAAGGATAAACTGAATTTTGTTTTGCACTCCACTACATCCTTGACCATTGCTTTGGTTGTACTTTCAAAAGAATAATTTAGTATTGTGAGTGAGTGTGGTGCCGGTCTTACTGGAGGCGTATACATGAATGGGTGACTGTCCAAACATTGTCTGCTCTTACAAAAATGACAGGTTAGCTGGTGAAAGATGAAGCTTCAAGCGCCAGCAACCTGTTTTATATGTTTTCTCCAAAGTTTTTGTTGGAGAAACTGAAAGCGATGCCTGATGTTCCCCTTTTATGAATGATTAGCTTTGACATAAGAGGACAAGCCAAATGAAAACAGGAAGTATGGAAGCCAGGGGTGAGAGGTAGACCTTCGATTACACAATATTATCTTGAAGGGGAACTCATGAAAAATGGGTTTACTGTCAGCTTATGATCTGGGAGAGTACTATTCAGCGAGTTGTCAGATGAGTAGTACCTTCAATCTCCTCAGCTGTGTGCCACAGAAGCAAAGAATGAATATAAGTCAAAGTTAGAGAGAATGCTAAATTATTGAAAGTTAAAGGGAGGGGGAGAAATAAGGAGAGAACACCTACCGAACTCTATCTCCACATCATCTTTAAAAAGAAAAACAAAAGAACAAATGACAAAACAAGAGTTAAACATTTTTATAGCTTTATACAAAACTCCTTATTTAAATATTGACGTGAGCTGAATAATTTTTCAGAAAAAATGCTTGCATTTTGGAACATTTATGAAAAATGCTCAGCTCCACCACCACATATTTAAATAAATTACTCTACACACATCACTAATGCAGTACATCTATGAGTGAAATAACTGTAAATATCATAACTCATGTTCATTTACTAGCTTTTTTTAGAGCTTTCAATTGCACATCAGTAGAGTTTATTTAGCTACTCAAACATTAAATGTCTGTGTATTTTAAAGACAAAAGATTCATCCATACAATAACTGATCCATCTTCATTACAATTACTGAAACTAAATCTGCTACAGAAGACTGCAACATGCTGTTGAAAGCTCAAAAAAAAGTTGTCAATCTAAATTCTAATGTTAAGGCTACTTTTTCCATTCAAGAATCTTTGAGCACCTTTAGATAATGTTCTAAGGTTCTACTGTTTCTATTTTCAAAGACGGCATATTTATATACATTGTTACCTAGAGAAACACAGTCTGTGGTACATGTCTGAGGTGCATCCCCTGTGACTTCACAGAGAGAAACATATTTAGAGTCAAAAGCCTCCTAAAATCAACATCTAACAGTGACCATTTGAATATCTTATATAGTAAAGCAGTTAATTGTCATTCAAGGTAGCTTTCCAAATGTGGCCAGATGTTTAAGCTTCCATCTGAAGAGCTATAATACGGTAGCAGAGTGAGTATGTATTTGGTTTAAGGTGCAGTGAACATTTGGAGGTACTTAGAGATGCTTCCTTCCCTTCATATGTTCCCATTTTGGCAAAAACAGGGTCAAATGAAAACATACACAACACCATCTACCACAGTATGGGGCTCGCGTTAACTGCATTGCATTAGAGCATGTTGCAGATTGAGGAGATGTTGCATCACAGCTGGAGTTAATGACTAGCCAAAAAAGCAGTCAGGGCTGATAACAGTAGAGGTTTTGTGCAAGAAAATGTCAAACGTGAGAGCGGTGACTGTTTTGACGTGCAGAGCCAAAAGTGTAAGCTTTTATCTGACTTCTTGTCTCACATGTTAAGCGTTCACGCTGCAACAATCCTACTGATGTTGCCCTATGCCCGTTATAATGTGATGTGATAAGTTAAACCATGCAGTACCTAAAGAGGATTTTGAGAGGGGAAAACGGTAATTTATAGAGGGGAAGACGGAGGAGGACATGAAAGAGGAAACAGTAAGCCAATGATAAAGATACTTAAAATCCTTCCAAGTGCTGCCCTCATTACAGCTTTCATCTGGTGCCTATCGGCCACAGGAGTGATTTGTATTTCTTAATGGCCTTGTAGCATTGCACACTAACATTCCAGGTCTAATGAAAAAGCATGTGATAACACTGCAACATGTACATTAACAGGGAGTGGCCTATCTGGGAGAACGTCAATGATGGAAGCAAACCTTGGACTTTTTGGAGGTACATTTCACCCGCCTGACCAAACAGCGATGACAATGCACTGAAGTCATACTCCCGATGTGGATGTATGTGGACAGCCAGGCCTGCAGTGATGGTGGCAGCCAAGCCTATCATTTACTGACTGCAGGGAGACATGGCCGCCCAGATTATGGCCACAGATTTTCTCAGACATTCTTAGTGTGCAGTCAACCAGTCTACCAGTCAGCTAACCAGCCTTACAGGGTGCTTCATGACCAACTCCATCCCTGGAAAGGGACGCACGCTTAGAGGTATATCACATGTTGCCCGCATACCAAAGATACGCCACAGAGAATGACAGAAGGGGTGAGATGAGAGTAGCACTGGAATCAAGTGAAAGGATGGAAGGCAAAGGGAGAAATATGAGTGGATGTACTGTTTGTTAAAAAATAATTGTAGTTCATTACATAGTGGGTCTTGTTTTCATAGTTCTGCCTGTTATTTTTATCCATTATGATAACACCATAGTCATTAAAGTAAATGCGAAGACTTGGAAATATGACGATGTCACAAAAAGAAACATGAGCAGTGAAACAATCAGAAGGGTTGTAAACACACCAGCAGTTTAGACAGACTATTGCTAACCATTTAAAAAAAAGTATGCCCTTAATGTCTGTAACAATCTGTGCTTGTAACGGAAACTGCATGGAAGTTGGACAATGTTAAGGAAACAAGGCCAAACCCTTGGTTCAGGAGATGCCTACAACAGATGTAGTTCTACTGTTTATTTGTATTTCTTCCTTTTGTAAATGTGGTAAAACCACTGTCTGGCATAATGCGCTTGAACATCTCAAAACTTGTGTTTCTTGCCCCAGCAATGCTACTTAATTGTCTACCTTTTTTTGCTTGGTGAAATACCTCTCCTTAGCTAGTTTCTATGGCAGGAATCTTAGAAGGTCCTCAGCATGTACCCACTATAGGGTCAACAGTCCACATGTAATTCCAGGGACTTTACCCCCCTCCCCAACAGTCTTTGCCTTTAGTCAGAACTTTTATCATATTACTTCAGCCACCTTAAGACAATCTAATTTTTCTAGCACTTTTTCTTTGTGCTTATGAAAAAAGGACTGACAACATAGTGCAGGCCTTTTGTGTAGTTGCAAACAAAATGTATGAAATGTAAAAACTGCTATCGCTTTTTCACACACCAGTGGAATAAAATGTCTAATCTCTGTGGTGGAAATGCAGGCACCCAGCCATCAGCAATATTTTTGTTCCTGTGACTATGGTTCCAGAACTATGTGTTTTCTCCATTTCGATCATACTACAAGACTATAGTTGATGCATCCAACTGAGCAGGTCATGGCAGTTGATTCATAACACCAATTAGATCAAGATAAAACTGCTGGTATCTTTGCTCGTTACATGTTTTTGAGTCTACATCTGACTTCAGAGTGTTTTGTAGATTTACTCCTTCCTCCAGCAGTGTGTCAGCGCTACATGCAAGACGCCTAAAAAATCTGTCAGCTATCTCCTTCAGTCGGAGGAAGAGACAAAGGACCGACCCCTAGTCAGCACCCTATAAATGTGCTTGAGTTATGAGATGATGTCACCTTCGGATCCAGGCAGTTTACAGATGGACTCCTCCTTGAAAAGACTGGACGATGTCACTTTCTTTCCTGCTTACTATAGCTCTCTTTTTAAAAAAAAAAAAAAAACAGAATGAGACCACTGGAATTCTCCAGATGACACAGAAGAAGATTGTCATGCATCTTTTGGCCTTCAAATGCAGAAGCTGATTATTCAAAGTCAGGATAAGGAGCAGAGCTGGTACACATTAAGACACACTCTTTCTGTATGTCTGTTATAAAATAAAGATTTAACAAATTAACTCATCATGGCAATGCAGAGAATGTAGTGATACACAAGAAGCTTTAATGCAAGGGAAAAAAAATAACAACTGGATCTACAGAACTCTATGGGTGGTCCCTGCTGGTTTATCTAGACTTAATCTTTGGGACTACAATGGAACTTTTCTCCTGCACCCAATGCAACTCTGAATCGAGTCTGTGAGCACTGAAGTTGAAAAATGAAATGGATGGATAAATTCAACACAGGGCCAGGTTCAGGGCCACTTAAGACCAATCCTGGGCGGTGTTTTGAAATGGTTCAGTCGTTCATTGGAGGCAAAAGGAGCAAGTGGACAAGGGCTGTTTTTTTTTTTTTTTCGCTGTAATGTACAGACAAGAGAGACAAAGGGAGACCCAAAGGTGAGCGATAAGTGTGTCCACGTGTTTGGCAAGCTACAAACCAAACCAAACAATCAGACAGTGAAAAGGTTTGCATGTCAGATGCAGGAACAGACATGCTGTAAAAAAAGCCCAGAGAGCCGTCAGGATGTTCACAGAGCAGATGGTGAAGCTGGAGGACAGCCAGATATGGATGGAGGGGAGCTGAAGTACGAAACAGATAGGTAAAACTGGAGGTAAACCTGTGTAGCGGATTAATAATTGGCTTACACAGGGAGACTGATGGTACTTTAAATACCTGTTTTTTAACTGAAGAATGCGTCTAGAAGCAGTGATTGTGACCATGAGGGAAGAGATTATTTATATCTTGCAAATGTTAGGCGTAAATGGACACGGTTAAGCAATGCGCACTGCAGCCCCTCGCCAAGACCAATATTGTTGCAGCCGACAGAGCTCCCGGGCTGGAAAGAGAGAGGAAAAGAGAGAAAGGAACCCCCTCCTCAATCACCACCTCGGTCCACCGCTCGGTAACAGCGGGGTCTCCATGGTATCCTTCAATTAGGCTGTAGTTTATGGCCCCGGGGCTGAGCCCAGTTGAACTGAGCAGGGCCTGCATGAGGCCTGTGTCCAAGCCTTGTCTCCCTCCATCTCTCTTGACCCAGCCACCACCGCTCCACAGGGCCACATCTGCTACTGAGTATGACCTGTGTACCACTCCTCTCTCCATCTTTTCCTCCCTCCACCCATCCATATTCCTATATTTTTTATATAGTACTGTATTGTGGACTTTTTCTTACTCACTTCACTTTAACACACTTGACTCATTTCTTACTCTCTGCCTGGATCCAACATTTTTCTCTAATTGAGTGTTTTGTACGCTTGAATATCAGTGCCATGTCTCTGCTGGAACAGAGACTGAACTGTTATCATTCCCCAGTTATTCAACAAGTCCTGAGAGTGCCATGTCAAGGTACTTCCTACTACTGCTGCTGCACTTACACACAGAGCTAATTCTTATAGTATGTATGACATTAGGAAGAAAGTATTGCTACAATTCAAAGAGAGACTTATGTTCTTTTGCTTGGGGCCTCAACTGACTCTACTACATTTTACACCTGTCCTCTGTGTATAGAGAGGAGGGCGTTACAAATCCCATAACTCATAAGAGGAACTGGACCATTAAAATGAAATAGTAAGGGAACAGTAGAGCACTGTCTGTCGAAAACTTTTTAGCAGGCTATTTTTGGCCATACTGCACCATGTATGCCAGTATGCGGTTGAACATAACCAGGAAATGACAACATCCATAATTCACCAGAGGTAAAAGAGCCTAATGCTATGTTTAGAGGTGGTCAGCGTAGCTCTGTTGGTTATTTAAAAGCTACATATTGGAAGAGTCACATTACATTAAGGGCTCACCGCCATGTTGGGGGAAACAAGTAGTCAAATGGACATGTCCGCCTGAAAATTGTAATCTACAGTGAAAAATATGGCCAATATGGACTAGGTTTCGGTTCAACAGGGTCATTGTGAGACCGGAGCTTGCTTATGAAGCCAAGTACATGTGTAATGTGCTCTCCTCAGGGTTCATATATTTGGAGAAATGAAAATGAAAGGAGGGAGAGAAGCTGAGTGTTACACAGCAGATTCTTTGTGCATGTTTAGGCCTTAATATGTGGTTATGAAGATGAAGATATCTGTGACGGATGGGCAAGACAATAAAAGAGGGACTGAAGGTAGAATTAAACACATTGGTACAGATGGAGGGTAGGTTGTAGTAAAAACCTTGAGGGAACTGCATTAACAAGAGTCAATTCAAAACCAATGAATTCACGGTACACTTTACATTATATAACCTGAAACCTTAAAACTACTTTGAAATTCAGAATAATTCAATGTTAAACTTCTTTTTAAACCTCAGGCTTTTTTTTCTAAGTTTTGATAAAAAATATACTTTTGTTGCATCAAAAATTTTTAACTCCATTGCAAAATGTATTGCAGTATTAATGTTAACTTACACTTGAGGAGGTCCTAACTTTGAAAATGTGTTTTTAAGATAGATTGCATAAAATGAAACGCTCAAAGACAGTCAAAGGAGCTGAAATTAGGAGAAGCCTCAAACTCCATTTTATTGGCACAAATCAAAAGACTATATAAATATAGATGCCTTTTCATGCAACTGCAGAAAAGAGAAGACACTTTTCTTCTGTGTGGAGAGAGAATAAACCTGTGCCTGATCAATGCCCCATCCACACTTGTGAATTTGTTTTTACCTTTAGTTTGTATGTCTTTGTGTGGACAGGGAAACAGTGGTGTCACAACCCAGTTTATTCATGTCTATTATTGCTTTGTCTAATGAAAGTGCAGGAAACGGAAGGAATACTCAGCAGCTGGAAGTCCCCCTTTATTCATTTATCATGTATCTGATTTCTGATTAATTTCAAACTGGGCAAGCAAACATCTCCATACTGATAGAAAATCTAATTTGGATGACGTCAATAAACTTGGATTTACAAAACAGATTAGTTTTTAATTGTGCAACAGCGGTCCTTTTAACCTTAGAGCTGAATTACATCAATCATCTTAAATCATTCTCACTGCTGACATACATATTATTCCATCTGTATAGTTCATGTTGTTGTTACTTTGGTGTTGAAGTAAAATGAGCAGAGTTAAGTTACTGAATAATTTGGTGACAAGGTCTATGTGGCCCTGCATCACATATTGGCATTTCATCATGCTGTGCTTCAGGTGGACACATGCAATGCACAGCCACAGTGCCAGCTGGATGGATACCCCTTTCTGCCTTCGTTCGTGCACTGTGGCTTCCCATAAACAAAGCTAAGTGGTGTTTGGCAGCGGTTTGTAAATCATAACTAATGTCTGTTCCTTTTTTAAAAACAGAATAATGTCAGGTAATTCCTTACAGAGCTTTTGCAGTCAGGTGCAACAGAAAGTCCTGCGGCTGCAAATAGTTGTGGTATAAACAACATTTGGCACACAAGGGCATTGTCTTAAAAAGCCAGACATTAACTGCACCTATGCCAACCTGCATTTCTTTCTGGTGACTGTTTGGAAAGTGTACAAGAGGTCAACTAAGTCAACACTCTAGTTAGAGCTACTTCATCATAATTCCATGTCCACCTCACCATATCAGGGAACTATGTGGACTAAACTGTACATACTTCTATCAAATCCATGACTACCTTCCAGTGGACACCACCTGCAAAATTCTATGCAATTACAGCACAAATTTAGATTTGCAGATACAGGTGTATATGAAGAAAAATAGATATGGTGAGAGCTGCACAACAATAAAAATATTTTAAAAAGGTGCAATTGAATATAACAAGATAAAACGTAAGTGGAGTTTACTAATACCCCGCTTGGTTGCACAACACTTCCTGCTCACTGATACGCTGCCTACCCAGGGATTAATTGTGAGTCTTAACTTTCAATCTTTGAAAACTTGTAAAAAAAAAAAAAAAAAAAAAAAAAGAGAGAGAGAGAGAAAGGCATACGTAAATAACATATGTGAAATTGGAAAAGAATCAGGTTAATAATGTACGAGAAATTGGTCCGTCTTGGACAGACAGACAAAATTCCTGGTATATCTTTTTACCCTGCCCTCTGGGGTGGGTGGGTAAAAGCGTCCATGCTCATCCAGGAATGGGTCATACAGAGTTAAATTAGCAGTCAGAAAGAGAATGACAGACTCAAAAAAACAAAAAATCCTTCATGAGTAGGCCAATGTAACTGAACTCAGAAGATTCATCTTTAGGGCTCGTATCCATGTCTTCATGTAGACTCAGAAAGGAAACACACTGGCCTATCCACAATGGAATCATGTTAACCTTTTTTATATGATCACTGTAGATGAAAATACTGCTGTTTGACAGACAAATAAACTGAAGATTTGAAATGATTCAGATTATTGTAATTTTGGAATGAAGTACAACTAGTTTGCTTGCAGCTTTGATACCATTTACACAAAAGGTAGTTGTATCAATATTGATTTATGAAGTGCCCTTTTGTGTATGTGTTGCGCTTAGGTGTGTGTTTGTGATGTGTGTTAGCATGAAGAGGGCCATGGTATTGAGACATGTAAGAAGTGTGAAAGCTGCTGATGGTTTTCATTTTTCAGCAAACTTACTGGCTTTTTTTTAATTTCCAAAGAGTGTCCATGGGAATTCTGATCTTTACAGAAACAAACTCACAACTTCACTATTGAGCACCCACTGTCCTCATGGACAGTTAGAAGAGATAAAGCCCTTAAAAAATTATTTGTGATTAAGGTTTCCTTCTTTTGCACATAAATAAACTATCATTTCCCTGAGTTTTGCTGATTCGCTACAGCAGGCTTGTTACACTATTGTGAAATGTTCTTGCCCTTTCCCTGTGCTGCGTTGTACCACACAGAAGACTGATGTCATTGAGCAGGGTTATTAATGTGATCTACAGAGCAGCAATGAGCCTCTGAATCTTTAGATCATGTTTAGGTCTAGAATGAGATCATTAATCCATCATTATGGCTCTTGAGTTGAGAAGAGGTGAGCTGGATGGGCAGGAAGGCTGGTGTTTAAGCTGGAGGGCTTGCAGAGGTATCCATAAAGCAAACCTCCCTTTCCACCCATTGAAAAGCCTCTACATGACATTGACTGCATTGACACATGGAAAAGCAGAGAAGAAACGGAGGCAAAAGAGCAGAAAGATTGAGAAAGAGGCTGAGAGAGTGAAACATGGAGCAGATGGAAAAATAAGGAGGGGTGAATCCAGACACAACATTTTCTCTGATGACAGGCATGAAGCACTGCTACAGTCATGGCAGCGGGTTAAGTGGGACTCAGTCTGTGTTAGGTCGAGCACCAGCAACGGCCCTGTCAGACAACCTGTTTTTTTCCTCGTCACGACCTATTCCCCTTGCATCACCTCTTATTAGCCCGCTCACCTGTTTGCAGCATGTTGTCATGTTCTGACCCATCACAACAGATAAAATATGCTTACATGCCCGCCGGGTAGAGCTTCTCAGGGATGGGAGAGTCGTAACAGATCGACGCAGTGCGAATCTCCTGGGAAAAAAAAGAGGATAAGAGAACAGAGAGGCACAATAAAACCATTAGTTTTTATGATCATGTAGGGAATAATAAACACTCCCTGTTACACTACAGAGAACCCACTTTCCAATATCCACCAGCTTCTCTCTCTCAGTTAAGAGAGAAGAAGGAACCAGGAACTAAGAACTGGCAAATGTGAATGTGAAGTCAGCATCGCTTTGTTCGTCTCCTTCTTTCTGGTGTATTTTTATGTCTTTAGGGTGCTCCGCTTGGATGATGCCAAGAAGATGCCCCTGCATCCCGAGGTCCGCATTGCACATCATGCGCATGGCATCTGAGCATAAACACACACATACATACACCGATACATGATTTTCCATCCACTTGCCATCCAAAGTGGACTGGTACCAGCGCTATCATTTTCTGTCATTACTTATTTCAGGCCAGACATTGTGTGGAAATCCAGACAATTTTGGCAGTGTGAAGCAAGAAAGAAAAAACAGAGGAAAGAAGGGAGAGAATGAGAAAGATGGTAAAATCTCTGTGACTATGACAGCAGCAGTGAGTGCTGTTTTAGAGGCAGCAGGAGATGAGGGAGAAAGTAATGTTGAGGTTGTGTGCAAACTATTCCATCATATTCAAAGGAGCTCAATTGTTCATGGTCAAAATCCATTAAATACAGCATTTATAAAACAGTCTAATAAGCTTTTGTTTATAGTGTTGGAATATGAATAATAAGGAGAAAAGAGTCTGCATCTGCTGCTTCCTGCTTCTGCATCTGTCAGTACAAAGAAACTGAAGATGAGGAGAACAGTTCAGTGAGAGATGCTGTTTATTTCAACAAAAACAGTATTGGGATTTTGTTATTATATGTATTTCATTTATAATATTATGTTATGACACATTTTACCTTGGTCAATTGAGATGTTACACTTGGCCATATTGTGTTTTCGATAATATTTCAATAAAAGTTTAACTCTTCCAACAAATTTGTGAAGAGGGTGAGAATGGAGTGATCAGTGTATTAATGTGCAGGTGTGGATGTGAGACATGAGCAGTTGAGGGACATCTGTAAGACAGAGAATCACATACTTATACAGAACCATATGGACCTGTGAAAGTGTTAGTTTGGGTTATCATACTGGTTTTATCACCAGAAAGAAAGGCCCACCTAAGCACTTACATGTACAGTTCATTTAGATTATGTTTAACACTTTTTCTTGCTCTCATACTATCCTTTTCCACAGTGAACTGATGCCTTGCTGCCTTTTAAACCAATCAGATGTCACCAACCAAAAGAGCAACGCTGCAGCCTGTGTTTTTCTGTCATTGTGGTGTTTACAATAGGCAAATTAAGGGATCGAAGCAGTGGATTATATGGGGCAAAGTCACTGCCCTCCTTTGCATTGAGTTGAATTCATCTATAAAATGCAGACTTATTTGTACATTTTTGTGTGTATTATCATTGGTCTTAATGTGTTTCATCAAATTAAATATTCTGTTTACTGTTCAAAAAATGTTCAGTGTTTAGTATCACTTCAATCTTCATCACTATTACAGTGTTTCAACAACTTATTGAGATTCAAAGCTTCAGTCACGCCACTTTGTGGATGATTTGTCAAATATACTCTGAACATGAGGAGTTTCTATTAAATTTCAAGTGAATCTGAAGCAAACTTTTGAATAATTGCAAAAAGAAAATGCATGCAAATTAGAAGTATTTCCATAAACTGGTTTGGTGAAAATAAACTAGCGAGCAACATTAGTCAGACATTACTCTAATAACCAGAGTAGAGGAAGAATATTGCGCTGTTGTTAATCTACAAAGATGCTGAGGATCGGTCAGCCAATCTGATACATGAGTTTCAGTCATGGTTATTCAACTGAGGTAATTACCTCCGCCAAGGAGGTTATGTTTTTGCCAGGGTTTGTTTGTTGTCTGTCTGTCTGTTAGTGTGCAACATAACTCAAAAAGTTATGGACAGATTTTGATGAAATTTTCAGGGTTTGTTGGAAATGGGATAAGGAAGAAATGATTAAATTTTGGTGGTGATCGGGGGTGGGGGGGCCCACGGGGGGGGGGGACTGATCAGCCTTGGCGGAGGTCTGCGCTCTCCGAGTGCTTCTAGTTTTAATGATGTTTTTTTCTCATGTTTCTATAAAAACATAATGAACTTCAAATTACTTTGTTCTGCCATTTTTGACCAGGAAAACAAAAGATGATAAAAATTCAGTCATTATTCTATATTCAGTTTTTACTTTCTGTTTCTGAAAACATGACAGAAATTACATAAATTTATAAAGCACTGGAGTAGAAAAAAAATAAATAAATAGAATTAAAGCCGCAAGCAGCATTGGGCGGGACCTCGCACCGGGCACTCCGCCTCCCGCACGATCCGCCTCCAGTGACCGTTGCCACCTCAGCTCCACTCACACCTCTCCGTCCCGATACCAGCTGCCACCCTTTTGTGTCTGTCATCCTTACATCCCTACAGAACACCAGCGGCCCTCTGCTGGAACCACCATCACCTTTAAATGAGACTTTTATTTTGGAAACCCTACTGTGTGTATGTGCGTTTGTGTGTGTATGTGAGGGACAGAATTAGTTTGAAAAAATGAATTGAAATTGTATGAATAATTGAGCATAAAAGTGATGATTTATCACATTTAAGGCTACTATTTTGGAAAAACCCTATGTGTGTCTGTTAGAATACTTTTTAATGAAGAAACATTGTACAAACAGTTGAGTGTTTGGTCATAAAAATGAAAAGAAGTTATTTAATAGACATTATTATTTTTAATAAGGCTTTTATTTTGAAAAAAAAGTACTCCGTGTACTTTGTAATGTGTGCAAAATGTCCAATGTCCACAATACAATGCAGCAAAACCTGTTTTAAAATGTGTGTGTGTGTGTGTGGGGGGGACATACAAATTCTATGTCTGGCTTGGGATTTGAACATGTGACCTCCTGTACAATGAGCAGCAGCTCTCACCACTACTCCGTTCTCAGACACTTGCAATCATGCACCACTAAGCCTTACATAAGGATTTTTTTCAATGTGAAAAATGAAACAAAGTACTTTTCAAAAAATCACAATTATTCCATAACCGTAGGTCCTATCTCAAAAATTCTTTCATTTATTGATTCTTCAGACTTGTGGGAATTTGATGATTATAACTTTTATGAAAAATGTCCGAAATTAATGAGCAGTAATTGCAGGAACATGGAGTAACTTTTAAAGGCCGATTGCCAAATCCTCTTGGTGTTAGCTCATGGGTGTCAGTGTATGATTTGTCGGGCTCAATCAGACCAACATTTTGACGTTTGTTTCATGTGTCTGTGACATTCCTACTGGCCGCTAGGGCAGTTTTTGTGTGTTTTTTAGTACATAGGTGGCGCTACAGAATCCATTTTGGCACCCAAGGGGTTAATTTTGATATTTTAGGAAAGTGCTTACCAGCCATGACATACATGGCGAATTTGGTGAGTTTTGGAGCATGTTAAGGGGGTCAAATGGCAGTTTAAAGTGGAAAAAGTACGAAAATAAATAAATTGTAATAAATCAATAACTGTACATCCTATCTCAAAATTTTTTGCATGTGAGAGTTGTGGTCAGTCCCGTGAATGGATAGATATGTAACATGTGGGGAAAAAGTCCAAAGTGAAAAATGAGTTCCAGACATCGCAACTTTCCGGGCTTCTAAAAAAAAGCTAAGACAGTTATGGAAAAAGTGCGAGATCACTGTTTTTGAGAAGGGTTCAATCTATCTTTTGGTGCTATTTAGAAGTCAACACAACAAACGGTGTCAGACGAGTTAAGTTTTAGAAATTTTATTTTGAAAGGCTTATTGCGACCTTCCTGTTGGAGTTAGGTCATGGGTGTCAGTGTATCATTTGTAGTGCAACATCCAACAAACATTTTGGCGTTGGTTTCATGTCTGTACGACATTCCTACTGGCCACTAGGGCCGTTAACGTTTTTTTTTCACATAGATGGTGCTAGAGAGCACCTATGGGGTTAATTTTTACATTTTGTCAAATTTTTCGCCAGACCTGACATACGTGCCAAATTTGGTGAGTTTTTGAGCATGTTTAGGGGATCAAAATCCAGTTGAAAGTGGTGTCTGAATAATATAAAAATGAACGAAAAACAACAGGGCCTTGCTTTCAAGGCAAGGCCTCTTACTGTGTGAGAGGGCCTTATCTTTCGGCTTGGTCCCTAAATATATGGCAACGATAACTCATTGTTAGTAGTTAATGATGCATTTCCACTATGTGGTAACTGGTTCGACTCAACTTGACTCCGCCTATTTGTGTTTCCACTATGTAAAAGAACCTGGAATCTGGTACCCAGCACTAGTTTTTTGTTATCTACTCCGCCGAGGTTCCAAGATGGGGGAAGAGTAAACAAAACGTGGCGTGTAAATACTGCAGACCACTAACTGGTCAGAGAGTTGTCTCTGAATCATTGTGTCATCAATGTGCGACCCGCCATTTTAAAAAAAAACAGATACAGGAGTTATAGTAAATATACCAGTAGACTAATCCACAGGATGGCAGCCCGCAAAACTACACCATGGTCAGTTCAGGAGATTCAGACATTTCTGTCCTTGGTGGCCAACAAAAAAATTCAGCGTGAGCTTGACGGGCCAACATGCAACGAGTGAGTTTATCAGCAACTCTCTGAGCAGATGTCACGGAAGTAACGTGCTGCGTCGCTATGACGTCCAGGTACTCTAAAGTTCGTAGTATCCTGTAATAGAAACAGTCTCCAGGAATAGTACCTTGTACCCGGGTTGAGTCAAGTTGAGTCCAGCCGGTTCCACGTAGTGGAAACGTGGCATTAGAGACTCCTCAAAATGACACAAATCCTGTTTTCAGGGCTCCCGTCTCATAAGAGAAGCAGAGCTCCCCGACTTCCTTGTAGTTCACTCTCTGCTCTTACCTCTCTTGAAACTGTTTGGACGGGATTAGGCCGGCACGGGGATTGGCGTCCCCCTCATGTTTAGCCTGCCACCAGGTTGCATCATCCTGACTCATGATTTGAAGGATGTCACCCTTCTTGAAAGCCAGTCCAGCCTCTTTACATGGGATGGCTTTGTCATCCATAGGGTCGTAGTCAAAGAGTGCCTTCATATAGACCTAGACGTACAGCAGATGAGGGAGGGGTGAAGAAAACAAAGAGCTGGATTGAAGGCACAACAGGAAAAAGCAACGCTTCACTGTAATTTATTTCTACTGGATGGAGTGTGAACTCATCACAGTAAACACAGAAGGTGCTTCACCAATGCTCAGGGTGATTATTCCAGAAAGGTCATTGCAATCAGAAGTTGAAATCCTCCAATGTTTGCCAAGGTAAACCTCTCCAAGTCATTCCATCTAACATTAGAGGCGACTAAGCCCTGTCACCAGCTTCCAAGACTTTACATCTCCTGAGTCAGAGACTCCACTTGGAAGTGCTCTGTTCCTACCACTGGCTTTCTCTAATTCTTAACACAAGCTAATATCAGTAATCTTTCCACACTGAGGATCAAACCAATGCAGAGAAATAGCTGTTTTCTGTTTTCAAGGACTCTTGGTTCAGTTCGCTTTGGCAGTGAGGGTGGGACACACCTCATCAACACAAAGGAGGTTGGACCCTACACTGGAAAATTCTCTGACATCTCTCCCTTTTGTGGGTAACGCACTGCAACCTACAGCACCTTGCTGTGCCTTCTTTCCAAACTGAGCATCATCAAGATGAGTTATCACTCCTAAGACACCTTTTAACATGTGGGAAGAGCAGAGAGAAAGAAGGAAGGAGAGTTCGAGTGAGGGAAAGCACAGGACATGGCGGGAGAAATGACATATTTCAATGTCCCACTGATTTAAAGGGTTCCTTGTGCCATGTAGTGGGATTACATTTCAGACAGAGATGTTTTGTTGGGGTCAAAACAGCCGATGTGGTGGCTAAATCCTCCAGCAGAATGCACTTATACATCTCCACCCTCTGCTCTTCAGGTTGATTTTGAGTAGCCAAGTGTTTGGCACATGCATGCTGTTTTTCAGCCAGACAGATTCCACCATTACACAATGACATAGGGTCTAAGTGGTCCACTCTATCCTGTACGCCTTGGTTACACATGCAGGGTGGGCTGAGTTGTGAATAATGATGCGCTGCCTCTGACCTTGGAGCTTAAAAGTGGGGAATGGATCCAGCCTGAGCTACTGATAGATGAGTGTAAGAAAAATGGTCTATCAACACCCCAGTGGGTGAGGATGGTGGTATGCTGGTTGGAGTAACAGTTAAACCACCCTCAAAATAGATGGCTACCAGCTACTGTCCACTGTGGCTCGGCACAACACTAAAACATATTCCTGTAAAAATGTAATGTGTTTTGGTCAAAACCAAACGTACATATAACACAGTAACAAGTAGAGTGAAAAAAGCTACAATTGAATATCTGGTTTTATATGAGATCTGCTTCACTAAAGCTGTATGCAGACACACAGGTGGCACTCACATGTTACAGCAGCCTATTGTAAGCCTTAATAAACAAGTAACTTATATTCTGCTGTAAAATTATTTTAACATGGGGGTATATGAGGAATGAATTGCTTTTAAAGCTAAACTCCAGTGTAGTGCAGTATAGACACTTATGCCTCATCATAAACTTTCATCCCTGGACTTTGCCACTTGCTTCATATTAGGAGCTTGTAAACGGTATTGTTTAAATAGAGCTCAATAAACATGATGATTAAGGCAAGACAGGGCCCACCTTAGGCTCCTTGGTTGTTGCATCCTCCTTGAGACCAGGAACCACCTTAAAGGTGATGGCTCCTTGAGACTGGGCCTGGATTTCAGGAAAGACAAGACAGATACAATAAGCTACAGTAAGAGGCGGAAGGAAACAGCACTCATCTGCACTGTGAATATTTCACAAAGCACCTAATTCAATGAAAGTCACATAATGCAAAGCCCTGTTTGATTTTTCAACAAAGGAAGGGTTATTAGGATTGGATGACGCTGCCTGGCAGGGATAGAGTGTATGCGTGGGGAAAAAGTAGGAGGAGTGTTGAGAGCTGTCATCTGCTTCGGAGACTGCTGTGTCTATGAAGGCTACAGAGGCCTCCAGAGTTTAAGAGACACCCCCCCCCCCCAAAAAAAAAAAAGAAAAAAAAAAAAGGGTACAATCCACACCAAGTCAGTATGAGGCCTGTGGCAGAGCTGGCTTGGAGGAACTACTGAGCATCAGTCTCTTCCAGGGGGACTGTGTGGCTCAATGCATGTGGTCTAAAGGCCAGGAAAGACTTTTAGAGAAAGGCCAGTGTTTGATTTTTCAGCATAGCCATGGGAGGTGAGCCGTCTTTGGATGAGTTAGTAGAAGTTTTTGCCATCACAAACAAGAGATTTTCATGTTGCCAAAGGGAGTGGAGCACAGGAGAAATCCTTGGACAACATACACACAACCACACATGCACAAACAGATGAGGCCTACCAGAATACGAATAATTTCCTCTGGTTTCTTGTCATCCACAGGGATTCCATTGACCTCCTTCAGTTCATCCCCGACATGAATCAACCCTAATGCACACACAAACAGACATCATACATATCCAAAAATTGTTCTGATATTAAATTTTTCTAATTTTTTGGGAAATATTTCCTGCGATAAATCCCCAAAAACCTGAGATAAGTAAGCTACTGTGTTAAAGCCCGGTGCTCAAAAAGCCCGGGGTTGTGTGCAGTACACCAGATTAATGTTTATCGTCATGGTGGCATTTAGGATTGGAAAGGAATCAAAACGTTATTGTCGACACATGTGGAAATTTGCCTTTGGCTTCACTGTGGCAGAACTGCAAAACAGGACTGGACACAATGAAAACTAAATCAAACAAAAAACATGTGCACAAGGTAGCAGAATTTCAGTGTGCCTGTCAGCAGGAACTGTATTTACAGAGCACTGAAGGAGAATTAACTTTACCAGACTGCAAACTCTTATATAAATGTTTCAGAAGAACTGACCACTTCTGTCAGCTGCTCCTCCTCTCATGATCCGAGCGATGAGGATGGCTCCTGTTTGTTCGTCTCGACTTATCGTTGCTCCCTGCACAAGAAATGAAAGAGAAAAATAAGTAATTGGTTAGGTAGGTCAATAAGTCAAACTTCAGATGGGATAGAATCTTGTAAGTTATTTCTTCAAGGAAAAAAGCAGATTCATAACCAAAGACTATGAACATGAAGAGAAGTCAGCATGTATTCATGCAAAGATCAGGGGTCCTTATTAAATTAACAAAAGTTCACTGAACTAAAAAGTCTGTCACTAGTTCTAAGTTGCTTGAAATTGAGTGATTCAACGAATTCAAGGCAGGTAAACACATCTCACTGAAATGTTCTTATTATACTGTACTAAGGTTATACCCTGGTAATCCTAATATGAATTTAAAAAAGGATATTGTTGGAATTATTGCTCTCTCATTGAAAAGGTTGAGGAGGCAGATGGTGGATAAATTGATGTCTCTGAGACTCCTCTTAGAAAAAAAAAATGCCATCAGATGTGATCAATCTTGCTTTCACAATATCTTTTGTCCCACTGTGTGATTACATGAAAACAGAATGAGCCTGTATGATGAAAAAACTTCCATGTTTGTCTAGAGGTATATATATATATATATATATATATATATATATATATATATATATATATATATATATATATATATATATATATATATATATATATATATATATATATGTCACAGTAGAGATTGAAACCCAGTAGGATTTGTAATCCTACTAGGACAGATAGGAATTTTAGTTTGTCCTAGGACAAACTAAAATTCCTATCTGTCCTAGTAGGATTACGAATCCTACTGGATTTCAATCTCTACTGTCACACACACACACACACACACACACATCATATATATATATATATATATATATATATATATATATATATATATATATATATTTATATCCTTACCATGCATGGAGGGTTTCACCCTAAGTCCAGCATCCTGAGGCTGTACACAAAGTGAAAGTACGGGGGCAGAGGACTAGTAAGTGTCACAGCTACTGTCCAGAAGAAAACGACAAACCTCCAGGAATTTATCAAGAAGGTGGCCCCGAATGACCAACTACTAAGTGAATGCCTCAGACAACAAAGGCCCAGAAAGGAGGAGAAGCCTGAGGGGCTATCATGCAAGGACAAGGCCTTGCATGACATGTACCACCAGCAAACTAAAGTGGCTGATATCGAGTAAACATGTCAGTGGCTAGAAAAGGCTGGACTGAAAGACAGCACAGAAGCACTACACATGGCTGCACAAGAACAAGCCCTGAACACCAGGGCAATAGAGGCTGGGGTCTAACATACCAGACAAGACCCCAGGCTGTGTAGAGAAGCCCCTGAGGCAGTCCAGCACATCAAGCAGCAAGATGCTGGCAGGCAAGGGATACATGGAGTGGCATAACCAGGCACCGGGCATTGTGTAAAGGAACATCTGTACAGAGTATAGACTGGAGGTCCCAGGGTCAAGATGGGAGGCACCCCCAAAGGTGACAGAGAACAAACAGGCCAAGATCCTGTGGGACTTCCAGATCCACACTGACAAGATGGTGATGGCCAGCCTGACATAGTGGTGGTCGATAAACATCAGAAGACAGTGGTTGTGATAGATGTAGCAATCCCACGTGATAGCAACGTCAGAAAGAAAGAACATGAGTAGCTTGAGAAATACCAAGGGCTGAAAGAGGAGATAGAGAAAAAGTGGGATGTGAAGGCAACAGTGGTACCAGTAGTAATCGGGGCACTAGAAGCAGTGACCCCCAAACTGAGAGGATGGCTCCAGCAGATACCAGGAACAACATCAGAGATCTCTGTCCAAAAGAGGGCAGTCCTAGGAACAGCTAAGATCCTGCGCAGAATTCTCAGACTCCCAGGCCTCTGGTAGAGGACCCGAGCCTGAAGGAGGTACCTCCCAGGTGGGCAAGAAAAACATGTTTTTTAAAAAAATATATATATTCTGGTATAAATATGTGTCCTTGTATTTGTAACATTATAGGGACATAAAAGTGACTCCTCTCCATGATGTAAGTTGTTGAAAGTGGTTTTAGGTCAACTTAAAGGGTTAACTTTAGACATACTGTCAGTTCGGCATATTGTAGTAAGTCTCCTCAAAATGAATGGAAACATAACATGTTAGTATAAGTTTGTGTGAAGTTGTGATTTAAGTCAATAAAAATACTTCAGGTAAAAACATTAGGTGTATACATCATACTTTGGAGATATGGGTTTTACATTACATTTCTGTTCTTTGTTTCCATGTACTTTCTTTTTATTTTTTATTAATTGCTTCTGTGTTTCATCATCTCATGCTGTTCAGATGGTTCACAGCATCTTCCATTATAGAGCTTGTCAGCCTGTCGGTGAGAATTATAAAAATATGGGTGTGTTTTCCATTTTTAAAACACTGAACTGATGATGATCCAAGAGGGATCAAAATGTTGTCACTAATAAACTTCTGTGGCTTGGATGGAGTATGCAGACATTACATTTTTCATGAATGATATATGAGCATGCAAAATAAAGTAAGAATTCTCCAGAAACAGCAAAGAGAGTGACACGTAAAAATGATTTGTTTGGTACCGAGTTATCTTTCATTGCTGCGATTGTTGCACAGGCAATAAATATATTTACACAAAGTGATAGTCTAGACAGAGAGGGTCAATGCTGAAGCAAATAGAAGGTATTAGACCCAAACACACACAGTAACTTAAACCATCCGTGTCCTCCTTTATGAGCCTGGTGCTCAGCCAGAAAGACACACTGAGAAGAGGATAGTGTTTCGACTTCCTTATTTGAAATCTGAAATGATGCATTTAACAGTAAACCCAAATAGTCTTTTGCTTTTGCAATAAAACAGTGGTCTTAATGGGTGTCAACCTCTCACAGCATTTGGGATTTAGGATGGAGGAGGACAGCAAACTGTGACCAAACATGCGGTGTCATGCTAGCTTAGTCTGGATGTCCCACACCAGACAGATGTGTCGTCTAGGCGACACAGTTTGTTGCAGCTGCAACTCATCCTTCCACCCATTCCTACCTGCTATTCCCATCATCCCCAAAGACTGTTTTTATTTCTGGTACAAAAAAGAACAAGCATGAAGCTCTCTTCTCTAACTTTCGTCAGCAGTTGTGCTTTATTTCAAACTGTCCTACCCCATTGCTGCCCGGGGGTCAACTATGACTGAGTAACAACAGCCCGCCATGTGTCACGCTGCTCCGGTTTGTGTCACTTTCCCCTTCGCCTTTCTCCAACAAGGCCTGAAGTACTTCCTGTCCACTGCTGTTGATGAGAAGTGCAGTAGGGGGGAGATGCCCAAAAAAAACTTTAGCTCTTCAAAGAACAAAAGAGCCTCTGGATTGTGCCTCTTCACTAATGCTATTAGCATGTCATCTTGGTTGTTTTCATGACCTTTTCACACCTAATGGTTTTCCTCCTAGATAATGGTTTCCTCAAGGCCTTTGGAGTAGAGATGGAAATAGGGAATGACAACAGGATAAGACAGTGGTCGAGTCTGCAGAGAGTTGTGGACCTAATAGAATAATTAGCCTCATTAAGGAAACCTGAGAGATTGCAATAAGACAGAAGTCAGTGAAGCAGGTCATTGAGAGGGCAAGACACTGTCAGACCCCAGAGTCAGAGTCACATAAAACGGCTGAGGGTGACTTAGAGCAGCTGGCTCTGATGCAACAGCCCCCAGACAGAAAGGTCTTTATATGAGTGTGTGCCTTAAATAATTGAGCCCTGGATGGAAAGAGATGGACTGTGACAGACAACAGGCTAAGATGGGGAGTTTGAGGGAAATCTCACAAGACTATTCAGACATGTGGTCATTTACTTTCTCTCTTTACCTCCATCTTTCTGTCTTTTTTGTAAGGGATGTTTAGATAGAGTCCCCTGGGCTCGCTGGTGGCTATCTAAAGGCTAACTAAACAGAGTCAGCCTTGGATTTCAAGTCGACAATGAACTGTCTGCACAAACTCCACCAAAAGACTGTACACACCGCATGTCTACGACTATCTATAGAATCTACGCGCATATGGTGTGGAGATATAAATCGTGTTTTGACACATATGGCTTAAATCACAAGTTGAAACCCCGATGCCATTTAGATACACCACTTTTATGACCTCTCTTTAGCAAGTGGCAAGGGTGATTATAGAGCTGCACATTTAGCATGCAAACACGAACAGAAACGGTCATGAACCCTGTGAGTGGGTCATTTTATCCCCACTCAAACCACCAAGTTTTAGTGTTCCTACACTGGTAGAGAAACAAACATTGGTATCATTACACTTGCCTGCGATAGTTTTTTCTTTTATACTTCACTGACTTCTGCTCGCAGCTATTTGAAGCGCCAGTCATTTTAAAACATTTATACTTTGCGATTCTTATCTGACCCACTGCCCCTGTACGTGATGGGACCACGTAGGCTGGCCAAGGCAGCAGCAAGGGAGTAGGGAATTTATGAAGGGTGGAGGGAGCCTCTTTTCCTAATCTGGCCAGCCCCAGCCTGAACTCAGCACTGGTACGGTAGCCAAATGAGCTCTGTCTGATAAGCAAACCTGAGAGGCCAAAACACTCCAGTGGCAATATGAGCTAGGGTAAGTGGAAGAACAGAAGAGAGTTAGGAGTGCTAAGCTGACTGAGTGGAAGTTCGAGGAGGATGAATTAGTAGTGTTTTGATACAAATGTGAGTAATGTTGGGATGGTTACTTTGGAAAGAGAAAAGGCTAAAAATTGCTAGTTGCCCTTATAAAACTGGAATCAATAATGTCACTCTTAATAACTTCATCAAGCCAAATAGTTCTAAAAACAGAAGCTGTATAAACCTCACGAGTATCCAACATTGACAACCATCACACGTTAATTAAAAATTTTTCAATCTGACTGCAATTCAGATTGCACAGTGACCAAAAAAACTGAACAATTCAAAGATACTCTTTGTCACTGAAGCATGGTGTTCTCTTTGGTGTAGACAGTGGGAGCAGACTCAGGATGCTTAAAGCAATATGCATAGACTGAATTGGCAGATAAGAGGCTGCAGACAGATTTCTACTGTGATGGTGTTGCACTCAAATTTGCCACAGCTATATTCTATTTGCTGATGCATGCAGTATATAGTTGTGGGACATTTGCTGATGTCTGTAAAAAATAAACTAAATAAATACAATGCTGTATTCAACATATAAGCTGTTTAAAGAAAACAACATACTGAGATGTACAATGACATATTTGTGTAACACATTAACAGTTTTTAATTTGGAAATTCATAATGTTGTTGAATGTGAGAAGTGTCTCCTCAAAACTGTTAACAAACCAAACCTGATATATTGTTTTTTCCCATCATTCCCAGTGAATTATTATTCCTCATATGTGCAGGTCCTTGATAGTGTGCTACACTCTTCCCTCCACCTCATTACAACCTGTACATGTAGTTCATGCTCTAAATCACAGGTGTCAAACATGTGGCCCGGGGGCCAAATGTGGCCCGTGGTGCAAAAATGACACTAAAGATATTAACAGTCCAGGGTGTTCAGCTGGTTTTAGTTCAGGGGCCACATTCAGCCCAATGTAATCTCAAGTAAAAGAATAAAATAAACAGTAAAATGTAAACCTGGAAATGAAGTACAATTTTAACAATGTTTTAGTAACTGTTTTGTGCGTTTTTAGATCAGATCTGTAAGTCGTTAATAATAATCTGACACATCATTCCTTTTTAAGGTCCAAATTCCAAACTTCAAAATGTTAACAACATTATGTCTGTTACCAAATATTTGTGTAACATTTTACATGTAATGCACATGTACAAATGATAAGTTGAGGCATAATATTGTTAAAATCATACTAATTTTTCTTCAGAAATTTCAGTTTTTCTGGTTATTCACATCTTTTTTGTGAAAGGGCAGTTCATAAATGTGAATATTTTCATAATTTTCTGTTTTTTTTTATTGCACTAAAACAAAGAGAAAACCTTGGAGTTGTCATTATTTATAGGTTATTATGCTGTTATTTTAATGGTTTGGCCCGCTTGAGATCAAACTGGGCTGAATGTGGCCCCTGAACTAAAGTGAGTTTGACACCCCTGCTCTAAATCCTCCAGGGGTACATCAGCCTGTGCTGGAGGCCTTATGAATTCCTTGGAAGCACTGAGAGAAGGCTGGAATAAGGGGGGCAAACCCAGCGTTTTGAACTCGGCATCACCTTCCTTTGTGCCTTGATACCCTGTGGGTGCTATCATCAGCATCCAGCGATGCGTGGCTACAATGAGGAGTCTCTACTCTGTTAAGCAAATACATAAACAGTCAGGCTAGAAGCTGCTAAATGAGCATGTGTATGGGCACATACACATAATGAAAAAACAAGGCAGGTAAAGACCTTCAAGCACTAAGCTGGGCTTCCTGGTGTTGCAGCATAACATTAGCACAACATGATGGGTTGTGCTAATGTTTACACCAAACCTTCAACGCCTGCTGGCACATGGAAGCCATTTCAGACTTTTCCTTCTGCATGGAAACAGTGCAGGAAGTCAGAGGGGGAATGTCTGCATCTGTCAGAACACATACACGCATGAGTGACAGCATGTGTAGGTGTGTTTGTGTGTGCATGCAAGCATGTCTGAGTGTGTGTTTTATGAGAGTGTGGCCATGAGCTTGCACCTGAAGTCAGGCCAAACAGGCTTGGGAGAAACCTCAAAAGACTGGATGATTGATGCTGGACAGTTGCTAAGCCTGATGAATGGGGTACGCTATGTTAACAATTAGAGACAAGGCGCCACTTAACCATCAAGTGGCTCAACTCCACAATTTGCATGGATAAAGATAATATGGTGTGCACACAAGATTATGAAAACACTTTTATGTTGTTAAAGATCAATTCGTTCTTCCTGTTTTCTGATACTGCAGCTGGTGCCCTCTTGATGAGTAAAAATAGCCTCATAAGAGCTAGGCTGTCCGGATATTAAATCTTGGAGGGCAGAAAAAGAAATGCACAGTCAAAAAGAGACAGACGGGGGGGGTCATCTTGGATGAAGTGGGCCTTCTAGCTGTGGTCAATTAGTCATCAGTAAGGCGATCCGCAGCCTCCCCTCCTAACGTGATCAGCTCCATATGCAGCTGCTGTTCCCGGCTATCGTCCTCTATTTCTAAAACATAAATGCTTTAGATTGTTATTGTTGGGCTGGCCCAAATGCAATGGCTCAGTCCCTTCTGTGTGATGAGGAGAACTGGAGTGATGCTTGTCCATATCGAGCCATCACCACCACCCCCTCGCATGTACTGAAGCGCACATACTGACATGGCAGCCACATTAAGTATGTGATGACAAATGTCTCACACCTCATAGAGTGCAGAAAAAAGAGAGAATATGGACTGAAATTTGGATCTCGTCATGTACGCGAGTATGTGTATATTAGAGGGAAAGGAATGGAGGAAAGATTGTCCAGGGAGCTGTCAACGCACAGAAGTGCCATGAAACTTCAGCAGATAAGGAATAAGGACAAGCTTAATGTTGAATGTCTAGTTACGTTGGCTTGGCTGGAGTTGGACACAATGAGCATCTGGCAAGCTTAGTCTTCATGGGGCAATTAGAGTGCCCTCTGGCTGATGAACTGGATGGATGGCTGGATGACATGGTGGAAGCTGGCTGGCTTCTAGTCTGGTTGTATAGATGATGAGAAGGCTGGCTGGCTGATTGTCTCGGCCTGGCTCATTAAGCATTTTGTGGCCTATAGGGCAGGCTATGTGTGGCCTGTCTACCAAGTGCCATAGTGGAACAGACGAATCCTGATCTTCTTACCTCAGACACGGCCACAACTAAAAGCCAAGCCACCAAGTCGTAACCTTTTTCCGCCAGGGAAAACAAGCACACAGGCTCCATTTCAAACACACACCCCTCGGCCTGTAACGACCACTCAAAACATCGCCCTATGAACCGAACTGAATGCTGTGGCATTTGACAAACATTATTCCTCCTTCCAAATTGAGAGCGACAAGGGAAAACAAACCCGAGCGGCTGGGGCAGAGAGGGTGACGTGTTTTGACATGATGTCACTTAACAGCAAAAGTGTAACAGCGACAATAAACTCCTGCTGACTGCTGTGTTGACTGCTGTGTTTAGAGGTATAAATACAAGTGTAGTGGAAACACATGCTGGCCTTCTTCACACCAGATGTCGACCATGGAAAAACCAAATAGAAAGTGGGAATGGGCCTCCTGGACATTAAAATACAATTACCTCCAATCATATCTGGTGTTGGAGTGTGTCATTTCATCTTACCTCACTGAGATGGCAAAGAGCCCCACACACATGACCGCTGCCCATACTGAACTGAGCATCTTTATGAGTTTTTACATATTTCCTCAAGAGCTACAGTTCCCACTACAGCTAAGTAAAATCTTGTAATAACAGTGTATTCAGCCATGATCAGAATACCCATTTAGTATTATGGTCACCTATAAATATTAATACAATGCTGTAAAGAATAAGCAACAGCCTTGATGGAAATCTGCACTCTAGATGCAAGAGAGGGAAGGAAAAAGAGAGCAATGAATGGTACCTGAGGTTTTATATCAAATGGTTTTTTGAGCTGATGTAACAGGGCCATCACTTCAGGCCAGTCCCCTCTGGGTGACCCATTGCATGCCTTTCCACCTGTTTTATTAAATCACATGTGATTGCAACTAATAAAAGCTACTCCTCCACCTTCTTCATTCCGACTCTGTAAACCAAGGCTCCAGTTTCTCGTTTTATTTCCTTAACCCCGATCTTGACCTTGCAGTCATAATTAACAAGTATACTGAGAAAAAGGAAAATTGCGGGTCATTATTATGATAATTATAGTGAGCAGGAGGGATTCCAGGAGGAGCTGCCAGGTAATGTAATGCAGAGGGTCCTCTGACGGGACGGCTTACCTTCATTTCTCTTCCTCCACCCCCTCTTTCCTCCTCCTTTGCCTCTTTAAACCTAAATGCTGGAGCAAGTCATTACCTAGTTGCTATGAAAACATACTTAGCAGCCCACCTTAGTACTTCAGACAGGTGCTGGTGGATTTGGGTGTGTAAATCTGTGTGTATATGTGACTATCTCACCAAGTGTGTGTATTTTTTTCCATACTGTCCAGATGAATCACTGAGTGGAATTGCCGCCTCTTTGCTAAAAGCTGGACAGTGCCAGATATTTAGTCATTATGTTCAGTGTGAGTATGTGTCTTGTCTGGGAGTCCTGCATGAGCTGTATGAGTGTATACAAAGAGACAGTTGTGTCGCAGAAAGAGGTCTATCTCTGCTCTGGGATTGTTTAGTGTTTTCCCTGTCGTTATCCCTAGCAAAGAAAACAGCACTTTCACATGTCACTTCTCATTTCCAAAATGGGCTGGGAAGCAGGGCCGCTGAGGAGCACCCAGCCCGACAGGCAACAATGCCTACATTCAGCCTCCGAGGTCTCTGGCTCTCGCAGCGTAAAGAGGAAAAGCGAAGCAGAGCCAGGATGTGTGTCCACGTTTATGATTACATTTGATGAGGGGAAGACGTTTTATTTAAGAGGGCTGCGAGATTAGGATCTGGGAATGCTTCAGATGTGGCTTTGGAAGTCGTGCATGTTTTCAGATTCACAACTCAACAGGCCACAAGAGTGGTGTAATAGCAGGATGTTGTTCAAGTACGAACATCTGAACAAATGCAAATATTGTACTGTACTGTTTTATGCAGTACTGAATTTTTAGCATTTTTGTGTCTATTTATAGTAAATGCTAGATTTATGCAAATATATTTCATGACATTATTGCCCATAACACATGCCCTTACAGAATATGTTGATGAACAGCACTGACATGATAACCTGTCACAGAGCTGATGGCAATTGGACAGAATGATCAAATACATAGAACAAAATTCAACATTTAAATTTTGTAAAATTCTTTAACTGCAGAAATGGAGCATAGTATTCATTATTTTTATTAAAAATAATGAAAATCTTTAGAGGACCATGTAGAGTACATTACCCGCCCCATCACACACAATGACATGATAGGTTAATCTCATATCTTAAAATGGGTCAAAAATATACTCTAATGAAGGCATCTTTTGCTGCCATCTTCAAGATGGGTATGTACTTTGTAAAAAAAACAGCAACACTGTGGCCAAAAAAGGAGTGCCAAAAAAGTAGTTCAACATCATATAGCAAAGGAGGTAGGCTATTGTTAAGGTGTTGGAACTAAAGATAGCATGAGATAAAACTCTGCCATGTGAGAGGGCAGGCTAGGCTACAACCTTGACCTACCAACCAACCAATCACCAAATTGTATCAACAACTGAGACATTAGGTTACATACTAATTTCAAGATTTCCTAAAAAAAAAAAAAAAGTCATACAAACTTGCACTGTTTTTCCTGAGCCACAACAAAGTCTCATTTCTCCTCTCCCTCCTCTTTGGATTTGTTTTAGTTTTATACATAATTATCCCAATTGTAACAACAAAACATTTAGCTTAATTTTATTAGCTTACTTTAGATTTGACATATGGTAATGATGTTTTACTCGTGTGCACTGATTTGTGTCATAACCTCAGAATCAGCAGCTGATGCCATTGCATAGTCTGCAAACATGTCATTCCAGTATCGCTGGCAATAAACTTGTAAGAAAGCTGGAATCTCACAATACACATCTTAAGGGAAGCTGGCCATTCTGTTGGCTCCAACCTTACAGTTCAGTGTGTAATCCCCGGATAACACTGGGGATTACACACTGAACCTTCAATGTTAAGGGCCATAGAAGGTGGATCCATCATTGGGATATAGGTTTTATGGATCTTATTCCAAATCTGTTATATGAAGCAGGTAATGCTTTTGACAAATATTTTGAGGCCATATATTTTGGTTACTGAGCTGCCATGTTGATTCTGTGGCAAATTTTGGAACCAATGTCTACCCAGTAGAAACACGGCGGCCTGGCTGGATGATTTGCATCCTCCCTCAAGTCTGCCAGACTCTTGACAGTGATTGGTCATTATGGCTGTCAACCACCTGTTTTTTACATCATCAAATAACTTATTAAAACAAAGCAATCAGACAGATGACGAATTGAGCACAAATCAGCCTGATGAAATCTTTCTAAAAAGACAAAAATCACCTTCGGGAAACATTTATTGCATATGTACTTTGAATTTTTCATTTGGCTGGGTGGCAGGGCTCATGACTTATACTGAAGCCCACTAGGGGGCAATCAATATACTCTGACTTCACTTCAGGAGGCTGTCCCATCGTCTATCTGAAAAACACACAGTGAAATTCTGCAAATGTTACCTAGACTTGAATAGAATTTGGATATTTATCTGTTTAACTGCAAAAAAACCCAAACATAAATACATGATAAATAAACATCTGTCCTAAAATAATACAGAGGCAAAGGAAAAAGAAACAATGGACAGTTGAACCAAGGTTTTCTCATGCAAACACAGATGACACAAGACAGCAGTGCCCTCCACTTCTCCTCTCCACGTCTTCATGTTTTAGAGAGTGGTGGGCTCCATCTTTCTTTGCAATGCTCCCAAGACACTGTGGCTTAATCTATCAAATGAAAGATGTATTGCTTTTAAAGCACATGGGTCTATCTGTGAAACACTAACATGTGTGCTGTCTGCTCTAATCTCATTAGCTGCTCCATTAATTCCCAGCCAATGTCATTACTTTCCCCTTGCTTTCCACATTCTGATGTAAACAGACAAGAGAAAAGTCACTTTAAACACACTGTTCCATCTAGTTTCTCCCTTTGATAACTCTCTCAGTTCAGAACTTCCCTCCAAGGTTTTCAGGAATACACAGCCTTTTTGTGTAAACCTGCCTTTGAATACATTCACAGCAGCATGTGTTGAATGTGAAAGGTGTTTAGACTCAACCGGGAAGGACACTGACTGCAACTATTTGAATGAATGTGTTTGTGAAGGCAAATGAATCAGAGCAAACCATGGTCCAACTGTCCTAATTTTGTCAGGGAGAGGAGGCCCGTGTGCCGCAGATGAGAAAAGCATGGCATGTCCAAATTGCCAATAGCTCATGCAAGCCCCTGCCATTCATGGAAAAACTAAGTTCGTCACAAACTAAATTGATCACAAGACTTTCCTGTCTTGTTGCAATTATCAGCTCTCTTATTAAGTAAAGAAAATCCTGTGGCATCAATCACACACTTGGATCTTTTACAATAATAATGTTGGGCATGTCATCTAGATTTGTATGTGCAGCAACTTCTGAAGGTGTGCTGGTGCTATTTCTGGATCTGTGATGGGAAGTCCAGGCAATCCACTAGTATCCAGTGGTTGGGTGCGTCTGGGTGGCCATGCCGAGGAGAGGTATAGCTCTATTGATTGGCTCTAACTGGTGCCAGGCAGAACATTATGTAGACTGGCATTGCCAAGCAGATGGCACAGACCCTGCAGTCTACAGTTTCCACTTAGCTGCACCCACTGACACCCAGTCATGATGGGAAAACCAATCCTCTGTGTGAAACAACACAAAGCAGAGAGGGAAAGGGAAGGAGGAAGAGACTGATAGTGCCTGACATTGATCCTGTCCACATTCCTGGCAGAGAGGTTTCATGGCTGCTTAATGATGCCTAACGACCTGGGATGGAAGAATGGATGGAGAGTGGGATGGATGGAGTGTCAAATTTGCGATGTTTAAAACAACTGCACACAAATCACCAACAATGTAGAAATTTGCATTGAAATCTATAAAACCGAGGCAACAGGTGTCCATAGAAGGGATACTCCCTTGTCCTACCACCAGATTTGAATAATGCTGACCTAACCCTGACCTAGATTAGTCATTTAAAGTAATAATAATAATACATTTATTTGTAAAGCGCTTTTCATGGAACTCAGACACTTTACATACAGCAGATAAACACAGAAATCAAACACATTAAAAACAGATAAAAGCAGGTGCAGAAAGCATGCATATAAATATAAAACAGTTAAACATTAAAAGCAATCTTAAATAAGTGAGTTTTTAAAGATATTTGAAGGTGTTGAGGTCGGCGAAATGTCGAATGATAGGTGGGAGGAGAGTTCCAGAGGTGGGGCAGCAATAGAGGAAAGCTCAGTAACCCCAGGTTCAGTGCTTGGCTTTAATGGTGGGGCGATGAGGTAGGGGGGGCCTGGTGATGGAGGGCTTTGTGGGTGAGGACAAGGATCTGAATGTTATTCTATGTTTTACAGGGAGCCAGTGGAGCTGTTGGAGGACAGGGGTGAGTGTGGCATGTGATCGGGTGTGGGTGAGGAGACGGGCGGCAGAATTTTGAATGAGCTGGAGTTTATTGAGGAGTTTTGAGGGTAGACTGTAGAGAAAGCTATTGCAGTAGTCGAGTCTGGAGGTGATAAACATGTGAATGAGTGTTTCAGCTGCAGGAAGGGTGAGAGATGGACGAAGACGGACTATGTTTTTTTACGTGAAAAAAGGAAGGTTTTGTGACCTGTTTGATGTGCTGTTCAAAGGTAGGGTTGGTGTCGAAGATGATTCCAAGGTTGCGGGTGTCGGAAGAGGGAGTCAGGGATGAATTATTGACAGTGAGACACATGTCGGGGACGGACTGGGTAAGGGATCTGGGGCTGATGATTAGGAGGTCAGATTTATCACAGTTGAGGTAGTTGGTTTGCATCCAGGTTTTTATTTCAGAGGCAATTAGACAGGTAGAGAGGGTGGAGGAGGTGATGGATTCGGAGGACATGCAAAGTTGAACATCATCAGCATAACAGTGGAATTTGAGACCGCGATGACGAATGATATTGCCAAGGGGGAGGATGTAGAGGATGAAAAAGCAGGGGGCCAAGCACCGAACCTTGGGGGACACCCTGTGATAGGGGAGCAATGGAGGAGGAGTGGTTATTTATGTGCATGAATGCTGTTGGTTGGAGAGGTAGGATTTCATCCAGGTGACTGCTGAGCCAGTGATGTGAAGTGTGTTTTCAAGACGTGATGAGGAGGATGGAGTGGTGGATGGTGTCAAAGGCAGCAGTGAGGTCCAGGGGGTTAAGAATGGTAATATGGCCAGAGTCTGCGGAGAGGAGGAGGTTCGTTTGATATTTTGAGGAGGGCTGTTTCAGTGCTGTGTTTGGAATTAAAACTGTACTGAAATGTTTCAAAGAGGTTATTGGAGGTGAGTTGGGTTTGGAGCCTGAAAAGCGACGGCACGTTTGAGTATTTTAGAGAGCAAGGAAGGTTGGAGATGGGGTGGAAGTTGGAAGGGATGTCAGGGTCGAGTCCAGGTTTCTTTAGAATGGGAGTGATGGCGCCTAGTTTGAGGATGTCGGGGACTGATCCGGAGCAGAGGGAGGAGTGATAATGGTAGTGATGAGGGGGAAAGGACAGGGAGGCATGTCTTAACTAGGTTGGATGGGATGGGGTCCAGGGTGCAGGTCCGGTGTCTTCATGTTGGTCACTAAACTGGGAAACTTGAGCAGGAGATATGGGAGTGAACTGACATAGTGACCTAAGCAGTGGAGGGGGAGGGGCACAGGAGGGCGGTGGAGCAGGGGGGCAGGTATGGAAGCTACTGTAGATGGAGTCAATTTTGGATTGAAAAAATGACAAGAAAGTCTGGCATTGTGGGACATGAAGTTGAGGTAGTGTTGTCATGTGGTTTCAGCAGGGAGGTGATGGTGGAGAACAGTGTCTTGGGGTTATGGAGCCTGAGTGGATGATGTTGTGAGTAGTAATTTGATCGGGCAGAATTGAGTGCGTTTCTGTAGTTTTGGATGTGGTCTTTGAAGTTTTTTGAAGATGAATTGTGAGTTCAGTTTTCCTGTGGAGTTGTTCAAGTCTGCGTTTCTGCTGTTTTCATTTGGTGAATTGCAGGGGTGTGCCAAGGGCAGAGTGCGTGAATGAGACTGTTTTGGTTTTGTTGGGGGTGAGTAGGTCCAGACAGGAGGAGAGGGTGTTATTATAGGGAGTGACAAGATCAGAGGGATTGTCAGATGGTGGTGGGGGGAATGTGGCTGGTCAATGGCAGAGTGTAGTGTTGAGAGCCGAAGGAGTGATGGATTTTATATTACGGAAATTTATGGTACGTTTGAGTTTGGGGGGGGCGGTGGGAATGCCTATGTCCATTTTGATTAACTGGTGTCCAGAGATGTGACAGGTCTATGGCAAGATGGCGGTGATATC
The DNA here is from genome assembly GCF_902148855.1 of Sphaeramia orbicularis. Taxonomy (NCBI): domain Eukaryota; kingdom Metazoa; phylum Chordata; class Actinopteri; order Kurtiformes; family Apogonidae; genus Sphaeramia; species Sphaeramia orbicularis. Next base: position 6,025,815 of record NC_043976.1, read on the forward strand.
TGGACACCAGTGGAGCAGACCAGGTCTAGTATGTGGCCAGGGTTGTGAGTGGGGAAGTGGATGTGTTGTGTGAAGTTGAAACACCGCAGGATATCAAGAAATTCAAAGGCCTGTGTACAGCTGGGATTATCGATGTGGATGTTAAAATCACCAAGGAGGAGGACGGATGTAGATATGGCACAGAGCTGTGTAAGACAGTCAGAGAGGTCAGTGAGGAAATCTGGGTTTGGTCTGGGTGGGTGGTAATGACAGCAGTGATCAGAGGGTGGGGCCAGGGAGTTTGTATGTTACGTGTTCAAAAGAGGTGACTGGTGGGTGGAGACAGTAGTGATTTTAATGTCCTTTCTATGGATTGTGGCAATACCGCCACCACGTGTTACAGGGCGGGGTTTATCACTGTAAGTGTATTCTGTGGGTGTTACCTGGTTAAGTGTGAAACAGTCCAGTGGTTTGTGCCATGTTTCAGTTAAAGAGGAAGTCCAGGTTATTGTCCAGAATGAATTCATGAAGGATGAGGCTTCTGTTGGTGAAAGAGCGGGTGTTAAACAGGGCCAGGTGCAGATGGCATGTGTCAGAGGGTGTGTGTGTGTATTCCTGGGAAAAGAGCGCAGATTGGACGGATTCATGTGGTGCTGTTTGTTGTGATGCATTGTTAATTCCACTCTCAGAATAACAGTGGGACCAGATAAATGGGATGGAGTGCAGGGTCGATACCGGAGGTGGACAGTAGGGGGCGGTGTGTTACAATGGATGGCTCAGTGACAGGCAGGGTGAATCAGTGAAGGAGGCGTGAGGTGAACGCCGCTAGTCAGTCACGTGGCATTGTGTGTACAGCATGCTGGATGTTGGCCCGCTAACATGGAAACTACCGAGCCTGTTGGGATGGATTCCATCATTGCAGAAGGGTGGTGGCCTATTCCAAAAAAGATTTAAATTGTCAATACAATGAAGGTCACACGCACCACAAAATGAGTGCAGCTCAGGCTGAGGAGATGGCTGAAGCGGTCCACGTTCTGAGACACCGTTAGCAGCGGACCGCTCATGAAAACAGACTTTCCACAGTTTTTAAGAGAGTCGAGGGAAAACTTTAAAGTCTCTTTTCATCACTTTGGATTGATGGCGAGAAAGAAGTGTCATTGAAGCCAACGTGGATTATAATACGGTGGATGGATGAAGGAAGAGACTGAAGGAGACCTGGGATTTTATCAGCGTATCAGTGACAGTGGCTCCGGGAAAACAGTGTGCGGTGGTGTTTAAAAAAGCAGATGCCTCTGATGATGCTGTCGCCACTATCAGGGTTGGTGGGAGCAAATAGTGGACTGTGGTGGAGGATGTTAGGACATAATCTTGGAAGGGTTATGTAAGACAGGCGTCCCGCAGGTATGCAGCCAGGATGATCAGCTGCAGGAGGAGGCTGTGGGTGTGGTGGCTGGGCTAGTGGGCATTCACAACAGGAGCCATCAGGCTCGAAGATGAGGTGATGTGGTGGCCTCTGGCACAGGTGGACAGGGGCTGCCATCACGGAGCGATGCAGAGGCAGCAGGCCGGTGGAGTTTCTGCGAACTGGCTCCCTCAGTAGTCTCCTACAGGAGGATGAGGACGATGTTCGGGAGTGGACGGTGGTCAGGACATTTGCCGAGATGACTGTGTCCACTGCCAGACACCGGCGGAGGGGGGGATCCCCTGTTGGTGCCAGGCTGCACCCGGATGCCACCACACGCCAGCGCAGAGGTCAGCGCCACACAGGCACCAGGCAGCGCCTGGATACTAGTCGAGACCAGAGAGGAGGCTGCTTGATCCATGGTTTGGAGGCTCTGGAAGTTCTGGTGATATGCAGTGGGGGAACCCTGGGGACTCCGCCGGGTACCCCTGCCAGAGCCTTGGGATATCCGGCAGCTGGTGTGGAGGATGAGGCAAAACAGCGTCACCGCTGATCTTGGTTCTGGCTCTGAATGGTGGTTGGTGGTTGGCCAGATGTGACAGAGCCTCGAAGTGGTTGGAGAGGGAGAGACAAACTGAGGAGATATTGCTGTCGGTTGTCTTTTTCCTGCCATGGACCACGACCTTCAGACACAGACGGCTGCCTGTTGGGGTAGAACTGGAGGTGGGCCGAGGACGGCGTGGTCCCATATGACCGTGTCTTGGAGGGCTGCCTTCAGTGAAGCGATACACGGACTGTTCATGGGCAACATCCACGCAAGAGGACAGCAGCTCCGATTTTGACCTCAGTTCCTCATGAGTCTGTGGATGTCCTCCCTGAGGTGAGTAATGATTTTTGCTTGTTTGCTGAGCTCTGGGTTCTTTCCTTCGTTAGTTAGCTGCTCCTCATGCTCACATGATGCTCCTCATCTTGTCCCATTAGAACTCATAGAGATCCAAAGAGAACTTAACCCATAAAGACTCAACATCCATCGTTGACCCATCGTTGAAGAAAAGAGTTTCCAATACATACACATATACAGGGTGGGGAAGCAAAATTTACAATATTTTGAGGCAGGGATTGAAAGACAGTGTATGACCAATTAGTTTATTGAAAGTCATGAGAATTTATTTGCTACAAGAAATTTAAATAATAGAAATGTTTTTATTCTATGTGTTCTCCTTCTTTCTCAGTAACTGCTTCACACGCTTCCTGAAACTTGCGCAAGTGTTCCTCAAATATTCGGGTGACAACTTCTCCCATTCTTCTTTAATAGTATCTTCCAGACTTTCTCGTAATAGTTTTGCTCATAGTCATTTTCTTCTTTCCATTATAAACAGTCTTTATGGGACACCTCCAACTATTTTGATATCTCCTTTGGTGTGACGAGTGCATTCAGCAAATCACACACTCTTTGACGTTTGCTTTCCTGATTACTCATATGGGCAAAAGTTTCTGAAAAGGTATGGATAATAGTGTTAGGTATGATTATGACATCAATATATGTTTGGTTTCAAAATAATTGGCGTAGTGCCTGCTGAGAAAAAACAACTAATGTTCATTGTAAATTTTGCTTCCCCACCCTGTATAGGGTGCATTTGAGAAGTCCTGGTCTAAGGTAGAAGGAATTAATAAAAAATAAATAAATAAAAAAAAAAGATTGTACTTATCCAATTATAAAACCTAAGTGACCGTTGTGTGCATGTGTGCATGTATGTGTATCTGCTTTATAAGTGAAAAACTGGAGAGAGCTAGCTTTTGCCCTTTTTGCAGTACTTATGTATTTTGGGTCAAGGATCAGACAGGTGAAAACAGCTTCTTGATTTGACCCAATACTTTTGGTGGCCTACAGAAGAATCCAGTCACAGCTGCAAAGGGGGGGGGGGGCTGGCTTGGATCACTGTAACTGCTGGGACACAAAGGGAGAACACGGGTCCAGCTGTGATCACACACACGGTCGGTCTGGTACTTACTGGGCCTGGTTCCACTCCACTGGTCCCCGGTTAGACAGGTTACACCAGTAAGCTTAGTCAAGTCATCAAGTAATGTGAATGTGACAAAGTCATACAGCTAATGAGTAAAGCCCTTTCAAACAAATATAAGGTAACTATGAATGCATTCTATCTGTTACTTTTGATTTTCAACACAAAACAAAATGGGGCCATTTTATTTTTTCCTAATTTGAGTATTACACCAGTAATCTTAGCTCAGCTCCCCATTTGATCAACTCTATTGCTTCTAAAACTGGTGGATTCCCAAGGGTACTAGTTTAATTTATCCTGATAGTTCCCTGATTGTGGAACATGCGTGTCCCTTCTTTGTCTTGGACTTCCAGAGAGTGGTCCACAGCAGTCAGTGGCAGTTTCTGATACAGGCGAAGTGGTCAATCGCCCAGGGTGGCATTTCATGAGGGGGGCCATGAGCTCTTTGAAAAAAAGTGCTCATTTGGCCCTTTTCCACCGTAGGAATTTTGCAGGCACTTTGAGCATTACCCTGAACTTTGAAAAACCTGGTGTGTTTCCATCTAAATTACCCAGATAAAAATTTTCCCTTGCCCCCAAACTTTCCCAAGGAAGTTGGTAGGGAGGTAGTACTTTTCAGATTACCTGGTTCTTAGGGGCAAGGCTGTGTGCTGGAGAACGCTGATTGGTCAACTAAACTGTCATTTCCACAAGCTTTGTATTTTGATCATTTGGAAAATGGACCAAAAGAGAAGTTATAACAAGTGGATGGATGACGAGGTCCAGGCTCTTTTGAGCATTTTGCAGAGGAGGAAATTCAGTGGGTAAAATTAGCCAAAAATCACAGAACTGGATGTATTTGTGTTGTCGCCATGATTGGAACACTGAATTATTCTTTATGTATTGTGATTTCCACCTGAAATGGACCGGATGGACTTGCCTCTTTTCCGAACCTGGGCTTGTTTGTGCCCTCGTCCATCATCTACTGCTCTTTACAACGGCCCAGGTAAGACATTTCACTGTAACATCATACTAGCTGGAATCTTTCATCATGTATTCTGTTATTCTTTTTGCATTTTTATTACTTTTTATGTAGGAAAGCAAAAAGTGAGCGGGACCAAGGAGTTCCAGACTGGCTGTCATGGACCAGCTGGTCCAGACACTGGTCCAGCCTGAACCTTTCATAGATGTTTCCCTTTTAATCTCAAGGCACCTTGTTTTTTTTTGCACCTTTTGTTTTGTTTCAATTTTTAATAATTAAAAAAAAAAAAATCTAACCAAATATTGTCTGTTCATTTACAAAGCATCAAAATATAAGTAAAGTATAAGTATTCTTTTAAGTAACATGCAGTAGAATTAAATGTAGGCATTTGAGTAAATCTGTGTGATTTAAGGGTTGAACCTGGACTATATCAATAAAACAATAGAAATGAAAAGAACTATCTATCACACTTAAAGTTAGACCTGATTTAGTTTAATGACTAAGAAGTTGAAATACATATTCTACCATTTTTAAATTGAAATTAAGGATATATAATGATGGTTAACTTAATTTGAAATGTTTTCCAGATGGATTAAGTGATTCAATAACCAGCAAAGCCTTGCACCCAAACCGTCCACTTAAAGTACTGTGTAATTTTATTGTGCAAGAGCTTAGTTTCTGAATGTACGTGAACTGTACTGCAGTTTCTTTTACCCCCATATATCATCAGCCTGATTTGAATAAATTACCCTGAACTTTGGGTGTGATGGAAATGCAAAGCACACAGATTACACAGTAATAAAAGTTCCTGGTGTTTTGGTGGAAAAGGGCTATTGAGTCAATCAATCACAGTGTGGCAAGGAATTGGCTAAATGGCGCCCCTCTGCTGTGCAGATGCCCCTGCTTGCTGAGATTGTGCCATGTGGCATGTGCACAGAAGCCTTGAGAGAAGGGGAAGGGGACGGGGGACAGTTCACCTCTGGGCCTCTCAGGTGCCCAGTTTGGAAAAAAGAGGAAAGAAGATGAGGAGAAACAGGCAAAAGATTAAGGTATGCAGATGTTCTCTCCATATAACTATGCATGTCATGAAAATAGGGCTAAGGTTAATTAGGCAAGTTATAACTCTTACATTTGTTAGCTTTTGCTATGATGCTTCCTATTCTCTACTACTGCAATATTTCGGTTGAACTGAACTAACAAAGATATATAATTTCACCACAATGTGTGCTGGAACAAGACAGTGCTACAAGTTCAGTTATTTGTATCAATCATTTGGGTTAACATCATTGGGTCCTGTCCTGTAATACGCTAACGGAATTTACAATGTGAAGTAGTTTCATAGACAAACATTTGTTAGGCTAATTGCTAAAGCTCTGTTTGGTGATAAAGGTAGCCTATATCTTAACAAGTTGTCACTGAGAGTATGCCCTGTTCCTCCCTGAAAGTTAGATTAATAGGGTGTAAGGACAGACATTAATAGCATGCAATGGCATGTTTATTTAAATGTACACTTCATGGATGTTTTGCATCAGAGATTCAGAGTTATAATGTACTGCTTTTTGATGCACTTTCAGGGGCACTTTTAAAATATTTTGGATCATTCATCCCATGCCACTGGTCAGGATGAGCCGCCATCTACTCCCTCAGCTTCTGGAATAATCTCAGTGCCTCAGGATGGGAATTTGCCATCTACCTCCTCAGCTACATAGGCCTCTGGAATGATCTGGACACTTGAGGAACATCCACCATCTATGTCCTCAGAGACAGTGTCTCCAATAATGTCTAATACCGAGGATGAAGACTTATTTGTTTCCATTTTCCCCAGCAGGAGGATCCTTCAGGTGTTTTTTTGCATATGTGTGTGTGTATGTGTTTGTTTCCTGCAAACATTTTGAGCATACAGTAGCTATTTATGTGATTTTAATATTTCTGACAATTTCTGAGTAGGCTTATGTGTTTATTCCACTGTTACGTGCTTTGAGTAATGCGCCGATATGCTGTCTGATAGAAATGGCTGGAGCTGAACCCCCACTGAGTCCCACTGCTGATCATGAACCTCTGTCAACTGACCATGGCTGCCAATTGGCCCTCACCTCTGACTAACAGGATTTGGAAAGAGTTGGTTCCGCAGAGGACCAAGTAAGACACCACCTGACTGTTTTCCATAGGATTGAGAGTGATGGGAGAAGTTGCCACCACAATATTTCAAGAAGACATTAGTTAGTGGTGAAAAGATGGTTAGAAATTGGCTGATACATTTAGAGAACAACAGCAGCCTTTTTTGCTTCTGCTGCAAATTGATTTTAAAGAGGATCATTCATTCATTTAGGAATGGCAAATTGGAAATATGTGAGCACTTTACTCACATCACATGACAATCGGCTATTGTCGGCCTATTGTCTACTTAATTTAAATTACTATTTTTTTCCACACAGATGTTCTTTTTTCTATATTTTAGATGACCTTTGTGGACATATAATAAAACATTACAGTTTGTGTTTTTTTTTTTTTGGGGGGGGGGGGGGGGTCTCACTCAGGGTGTCATTCAAGCTACAACTGCATCTGATAGCAGTGATGACATGATCATCAGTGTCAAAACAGCATCACTCAGTTCTCTCTTCATCTTGGGCAAAAGGAAATGGCTAAGGTTGCCAAATCGCGTGTATAGAGCCAGTGTTCAATAAGGTTGAAACCTTGGTATTAGCCAAGACATTGCTACATCCTGAAGGAAAACTACTCCTTGTCTTGTCTGTGTCCCACGCTGGATGATCCTGAAAAACCATGTGCCGTTTCATTATTGATTATATCATGATTCTTGTCTGTGTGGTAGTCATCTTTCAGGCTGCTCCTATCATGTTTCAATTCAGTTCCTGACCTCTTCTGTGAGAAGGGCATCCTCCCCTTGTGATGCCACCATGTTCTCAAAGACCTCCTGGAGTGTCAAAGAGCTTGAGCTCTTGCGGTGTGCAACTAGTTTAAGAAAAAAAAACAACAAAACAAACAAAAACTAGAAAAGCACACAGACAGGGCAGACCCCGCCAAGGCAGATCATTCCCCCCAATCACCACCAAATTTAATCATTTGCCTTGTACCAGTATCAACATTTCCTGAAAATTTCGTCCAAATCCATCCATAATTTGAGTTATCTTGCTAACAGACAAACAAACAGACAAACAAACAAACCCCGATGAGAACATAACCTCCGCCATTCCTGGCGGAGGTAAAACCCCCAAAACTAAAAACCTTCAAACTGTCCTCATATTTATCCATAGGGTCAAACAGTACAGAGATTTTCAATGCATCACCTCCTACATTAGACAACAAACTGATCAGTAACACCTGAATGTGCGAAGATCAATATAACTCTAATACTTGTTAAAAGGAAAGGCTCTACAGAAGAACCTGCTATCTTAGCATAACATTAAGACTAGTTACAGGGAGAAACAGCCTGCTCTGCCTATTCTGTGCATACCAAGACGATAAAGCTTACTAATAAACAGCCATTTCTTCAATGGAAGCTTATTTGCCAAAAACTAGGTAACATCAGTCTTCTTCATGTAACCTAAACCCTAAGTGAAAGTTCATTTAATGTTTACTCTGGGTTAGGGTTGTGCTTCTATCAGAGATTCTAAGATAATTTCATTTGAAAGGGAACATCATCTAGTTTCTGTGTTTAGCATGTGGCTAAAACAGAACCTAAACTACACCAGATCAAACATGAGTCACGATGCTGAATGATTAGAAGCATTAATATCTTGATAACAGCTTAAATAAAGTGTTATCCAAATATTTAAATAAACAAGTGACAAATCAAAGTGGGGTTAATACAAATAAAAAAAAAAAAAAACATATTGAATGAATTCAAGCCATAGTGAAACCCAAAAAGAGAACTAAGGCATATTGAGGGAGCACAACTGAAGAAGAACTGAGTGGGTACATGAACGCCTCTCAGACAGTGATGAGAGTAGGCGAACTTGACAGAGTGGCATAGATGTATAAAACAAACATGAAAAAAGCAGGCTGTGTGCAGTGATATCTCAAAGTCTGCTATTACATTTGCATCATCGCAGGGCTTCGAGAACATCCAAATGAGAGGAGCAGAGCTGGCCACAGTAGACTTGTCAGCCTCTAATGTTCTCACATTATGCTGATGGTCCCGAGCAGCTGTGGTGTACCCTACTGTGAGCGTTCCAAGTCATCTTTTGTGACATTTGGTATGTGCGCGCGCCCATTTTTTGAGGATTGTTTATGGAGGGGATGCTGTGGCTTGTGCACTGCAAAAATGTATTACAAATATTAAACTTAGAAATACAGCACATGACTATAGTTCATTCAGAAAAACACTTCTTAAGATGGACTTCTTGGCCTTTCCTTTCTCTACTCCTGCTCCAGGCTCATGGGCTTTGTTTTTTTGGCATGGGGACATAAATTGTGTAACACCAGTGCATTCTGGCTTACTCTGGCTTTTTGTCTACATTTCTCTTATTAGTGAGTGTGCACTTGAGCCCTTTATCACCAGAGGCCACATGCTGAAGTCAGCCCTGACGCAACCCCCTAACATTCTGCTCAAATTTAGACCCCACCGTAACCGTTCTGAAACCTTATCCAAAATAACACATTCTTTCAATAAAAAGACATGGCTGGTCCTATGTTTCTGTATGCACACATGTTTATGCCGCTCTCCAAACCCAGTTATTTCATTGTCCCGACACTTGAGCTAATAAATTAGCTGGTTTGGGATAGCAGCAGGAGAGTAGGGAAAACAGGAAAAAAAGAGGAGGGAGAAGAAAGAAGTTGTCCTGGACGATAGATTTTTATAGTTTCACTGAAATGTGGCATGAAGTCACGCTCTGAGAAATGATAGCAATTAATCAGAGCTATGAATACAATCCACCACAGTAATCACAATTAACTTAATGGATGAGTCACCAGGAATGGGGATCTGCATGGTAACTGCAGCCCATTCCCAGCACCATCCAGAACTATAGATTGAGACAAAAGCAGAGTACAAAAGAGAACAAGAAAATAAAAGAAGTAAGTAAAGACGGAGAGGAAATTAGATATTGTACAGCCCTGCTGTTATGATGTCAAGTTTGAGAATTTCAGGCTGATTATGTGAAATTGCAAGTTAAAGGGCACTTCTAAACCAATTTGGTGAAGCGGCAACTGAGGACTCGGCACAATTAGAGGGTTTTTATTGGTCAGTAGAATGGCCATGACTTCACTGAGAACATTTGACCTGCTGCCCGCTTCCTTAATGTACGATCGCAGTGTTCATTAGGGTCAGTTTCCCATTTTAAGACATACAGGATGACAATTACTCCCGCATTTAGGGACCACGGGTACTGCAGATGGGTAGGTACAGAACTTCAACATTTAAAATTACCTCTACAATGACACAGAAAGAAGGAAAATTATGGTCATTTTTAGGGCTGGGTAAAAAAATCGATTTAATCGATCATAGATCGATCTCATTTTAATTTTGCGTAATCGATTAATAGTGGATGAAATCGATTTTTCAGAGCAGGACTGTGAGTACACGGAACTGGGGGCGGCTCCATCTTGCGAACCCCTGGGGAAGACTTGGTCTTGCTCATGACAGTTCTGACATGGAGGAAGGGTGGCTCAAACTCGAACCCACAGTGTGAAGGAACTGGCCGCACGGCGAGTCGCGGAAGCTGGTCGTTCTTGGAATAATAACTTGGATCCATACTATCCCCTATGGCTGAGTATGGAGTTAGAGGAAGGTAAAGCGACAATGTCCAACGCTATGCTAACCCCCCCCCCCAAACTCCCTGACCAACATTCATGGGGCGCGCACCCACCCCAGCCCGCTCCGACCAACAATCATGGAGTGCACCCCGATGAAGTCCGTTCTGATCCACTGTAGAAACATGGCAATGTTTCTGTCCTGATCATTATTTCAGAGCAGATTCAGCTACTTACTGCTGAAATGTCAGATTTATTCCTTTCTAATATCAATATTGATCCCAGTATTGATGTGTTGCATGACTGTGGTACTCACATAATCAGGTTACAACTCAAAATTGTACTTTGGTGTCACTAAATTAATCTGAATGAATCAATTAATACTGAATCGAATTGATATTGAATCGAATTGAATCGTGATTAATCGATTCAGAACCTTATGAATCGAAATCGAATCGATTATGGAAATTGGCCATGATACCCAGCCTCAGTCATTTACACCAGGTATATGAAATTTAAATGCATATCAATGCCATGTCATCACATGCATTTACTTTATAGGGTGTCCAGGATAAGAACAGTCATGCTGTATTATATGTCTGTTCAGAGCCAGCTCTTTCAAGATTTCCCACCAAACACAGAATTCAAAATTTGACCACCGTAGATTCCTAAAAACTTACTATGTAGTTATTAGTTGCTTATTTATTGAAATTATCTGCTCAACTGGTTCTTAAAATAAAGAAACTAGATGAACAATTTCCACACAGTCTAGAGTCTGGTTGGTAGAGATATGATTCTACATTTATAGAATAGGAGGTGGTTATTATTGGATATTATGTCAGTTTGAAATACAGCTACAGATAAGAAGGAAGTTAAATCAATAAAAGTACAATATATGTATATTTAACAATTACTGAGTGGTAATGTATGGCTGTTTTAAGAGTTGCGTTGCAATGGAGGAAGACTGAAAAAAAAAGGAGCTGTACAACAGCTGTGGAGTTCACAGGAGGCAGTATATTCACAGGTTTCACTTCTACTGCAGATCTTATTTACAGAGATGTATGAAGGCTTGCAGGATGTATGAGGTCAACATGGGTTAAAATGTCAAATTACAGGCCATAAATTAGTTTGGGGGCGGGGGGCTTAATATCAAATACCACATTAGCCCTGATTTCTGATGTAACAAGATGTTCTAAGCACTCCTGTGTAATTTTTTTTTTTTTTTTCATTTTCATCCATAAACCTCCCCCCACCCCGAAAATTACTTTTTTAACTCTGAAAATCACAACTTTCACAGCTTCTCCACTCTTTTGTCCAGTGCAATGCATAAATATGTTCATGATGGGCCATTTAATGATCTTGTAAGTACCATATTGTATCGTAAGAGTACTTTGCACTATGAAAAGTCTAATGTCAAGGTCATGTTGTAGGTTAAAGGTCACCAAAATGCCTAGTTTTTTTTTATTTTTTTTATTCATACCGTTCTGACATTTTATCAAATATGTCATAAGTTATCTTCCCTCAGGTTTCCACCAAGGCCTTTGGCCCTTTCAAAGCCACATTAGAGACAAAGAATTGCAACATGTACATTCCATTTGAATTTGCCAGCATTAGTGTGGCGAGACTAGCACACCTTTTGGTGGGAGTCACTAACACTTCATTCATTCCTTTCTGAACCCGCTTATCCTCACAAGGGTGTATGTTTGATTCTGACATTGTGGGGACACAAAAGTGCTCCAAGGCAGCACTCGTGAAAGTTGATGTTTTTTGCATTTGCGATCATAATTTCATGTCATGTAGAGCTGATCAAACAAGCAAACAATCATAGTCAGTTGGTGCTAGCCATTTTGGCAGCCTAGGCAAGATATGAATTTGGTGCCCCCCCCCCCCCCTTAAAAAACACACACATGCACACAAACACACACACATACATATGGGGGGGGGGTGCACACGAAGAGGAGATACATGAAGCATGAGAGGAGATGCACAAAGCAGCCAGCAGTAAACCATATAGAAACATATATCAAACAGCCGACTAACAGTAAACCACACAGAAACATAAATAAACTAGAAAAGCACTCTGAGAGCGCAGACCTCCGCCAAGGCAGATCAGTGCCCCCCCCCCGATCACCACCAAAATTTAATCATTTGTTCCTGTGCCAGTATCAATAGTTCCTGAAATTTATCCAAATCTGTCCATAACTTTTTGAAGGATCCGGATCAGTCTTTGCCATTTGATAGAACACCCCATTGTAAATCCCTGAGTCAAATTGCATGAGATTTGCACAATTCCCCCATATTGTGATTTCCACTATAAATATTAGTCCCGTATTTATTTTACTTATATTTTAAGATTCCTTGACCATGAAAACATACCATTAGCAACTGGGTTCATAATTATATCCTTATTAGTTCAATAGTTATTCATAAAATCACATTTCTTGTAATGGGGGTTTTCTTCTGGATCTAGCTCCTTAAGTATTAAAGCTACATGAAATCCGGTGGCATACTCCCGATGCGGAACTGACTGAGCTACACGATGGCGCTTGTCAGAAATTTCTACCTTTAATATAAAGGCACAGTAGGCCAAAAAGTAAGGGCACCCCCATTTTTTATATAAATTGAGATAAAATCCGCCTTCTGGATCAGATCCGGATCAGCCTTTGAAATGTGATAGAGGACCCCATTGTCAATTCCTGAGTGAAATTTCATGAGTTTTGGTCAATAATTAAGCGAGATATTGGGAAATGAAAATTTTGGCCCCATTTACCACAATGTTAATGAAAATTTCAAAGTGATCCAGAATCCAGGATTTCTTCCGGATCACCCCCAAAAGTTAATCATTTCTTCCTTATCCCATTTCCAACCAACCCTGAAAATTTCATCAAAATCTGTCCATAACTTTTTGAGTTATGTTGCACACTAACAGACAGACAAACAGACAAACAAACAAACCCTGGCAAAAACATAACCTCCTTGGCGGAGGTAATCAGATAGAAACATTCATAAATCACAAAGGAACATTTATAAACCAGCCAACCAGCAGTAAACCATATAGAAACATACGTAAACCACATAGAAACATTTATAAACCAGTGAACCAGCAGTAAACCATATAGAAACATATGTAAACCATATAGAAACATTTATAAACCAGCCAACCAGCAGTAAACCAGATAGAAACATATAAAACCACATAGAAATATAAACCAGTTCAGCAGCAGTAACCACACACCTTAGCAGATATCTCATAACTTAATCATCTACAGTTCCATTATTAGCCAACTTCTCTTCATTTCAGTTCAGCTAGCTGTTGCAAGCAACATAAAGCCTTTTTGACATTATAACAGGTAACACCCCTCTATAACTGGATTACTTTTCTGCCTCCTTTTCTCTCTCTTCTAAACTGTGCAGCTAAGGGCTTGGAAGGCCTTTTCATGGTGATATACTCCCCAACCTTTACCTGGATGCTAGTTCTACACCTGTCTGACTGTCATTCAGCTCAGCTCTGTCTCTGTCACTCACACACAGTGAGCACCGGTCTGGGAGAGCTCACCTGAGAAATTACAGGGGGGTTGTTGTTTTGTTTTTTGCTTTTTTCCTCTCATTTCCTTATTTTTAAGACAATTAATGAGAAATATTCATGTTATCAGTTATCAGCCTATGCCACGAACTGGCCCTGCATGCACGGACACGCATACGCACGCATGCACGCATGCAGGCAAACAGACACATGTACAAATGTACATGTAAATGACACCTCTGATATTCAAATATGTCTAGCTGATGTGACCCAGGCAGAACAAATGCAGACATGTTGACAACTTACGCTAAGCGGTTGCAGATATGAACTGCCTCCTGTCCAGACCAACTTTTTTTTTTTTCCTGTCCTGTCCAACTAGTGGGTAACTGTAGCTTTTACAAGTAGATGGAGTAACAGCGGGGATGGCCAATCACATGTGCGATAGCAAAACTGTAGAGCCAATTGGAGAATGATAATCAGGTTAGAGGCGGGACTTCTAACAGACACCAACTATTAACTCTTTGTGTGCCACAATCACTGACTAAACACTATGGACAGCGGTTGGATTGGTAGGGAACACACCGTAGTGGCTGGATATTGGTAGGGACGTGTCCCTATGCAGTTCTACGCCCATGTATCCTCACTAAGGTCATGAGGGGCCTATCCCAGCCACTTACGGGTGAAGGCGGGGTTCACCCTGGACATTTCGCCAGTTCATCGCAGGGCTGACATATAGAGACAAACAATCACTCTCCCATTCACACCTCTGGGTTATGGTTATGGTATAGATTAACCAATTAACCTATCAGTGCATGTGTTTGGATGGTGGGAGGAGCCAGAGTACCTGGAGAGAACCCACACAGACATGGGGAGAACGTTCAAACTCCACACAGAAAGGTCAGAAAGGTGTTGGAATCGAACCCAGGACCTTCTGTCACTATACCACCATGTCGCCCATCACTAACATACATTACAATCCATTGTCATGGAGCTACAAGTATTGCAACGGGACATTCATTCATTCATTTTCTGAACCCACTTTATCCTCACTAGGTCACTTGGAGCCTATCCCAGCTACTTATGGGCGAAGGTGGGGTTCACCCTGGACATTTAGCCAGTTCATCTCAGGGCTGAACATATAGAGACAAACAATCACTGTCAAATTCACACCCATGGGCAATTTAGATTAACCCATAAGACTTTCAGTGCATGTGTTCGGGTAGTGGGAGGAGGTGGTGGGAGGAAGCCGGGGTACCCAGAGAGAACCCACACAGACACGAGGAGAACATGTAAACTCCATACAGAAAGGTCCCACCCCGTCGACTGGTGTTGGAATCGAACCCAGGGCCTTCTGTCTGTGAGGCACCAGTGCTATCCACTGCACCACTGTGTCACCCACAATGGGACATATACATGTAAATTACAAAGTCATGTGAAACTACCATTTGTTATTTTTGACATGTCTATGTGAATAATACACTGAGTAAATAGTTTTGTTTAATGTGCCTTATTGAATGGAAGTTGTTTGTGGTCAATAGATGTACTATGAGGAGAGAACCTGAGCCGGACATTTTGAAGAATCCACATTAACAGCTTAATTCCATGAAATATGCATTTCTGATCATTTGGGTGACCTTTGACCTATAATTTGACCTTGACACTACACGTTTTGTAGTGCAAAGCACTCTTAAGACACGACATGTCTCACAAAAAACATTTAAGGGCCCAGCATGAGCATATTGCTACATTGTACTTTATCAAAAGTGAAGAAGGTTTGAAAGTTGCCAAAAAACCCACGTTTTCAGGGTTGAAAAAGTCATTTTCAGGGTGAGGGTGGGGGGGTTTGGGCTTGATTTGAAATTTTTTCACATTTTTGTATTCCCAAGACATGGGAGCATGAGAAAATCTGGGCTAAAGTTGAATCTGAAAATTTTCCTGAAATAAGCCCCCCCCCCAGTTTAAAGAAAGGCTTTCAGCTACACAAACTACAAGATACACTCTAGAGTAACTGAAAACATCAAGTTTTGGGTAAAAAGCACTGCAGTATTGCAAAGTTTTTACTTCATTCTCAACGAAAGTAGTTTATAAATGAAGAGCAAGCTAGCAGTTTACACCCACCAGGTCACCGGTAACCCATTTTAAAATAGTGGTTAGGGTTTGTTGAAGCCAATAATGTAATAACGACCCATAATGTAATAACGACCCATAACATAATAAATTTGCCATTTTTAAAATGTAATAGGCCAATAATGTAATAACTGGCCAATAACATGATAAAAGTCCTGAACCGATAACGTAATAACTTTTGGCCAATAACGTAATAACTTATTACGTTATCGGTTGGTTATTACGTTACTGGCCTGATAGAAAAAAAATTCTTTGCAAATGTAATAACTGAGCCATAATGTAATAATATATTAATATCAATGTATTTAAGTTTCATTTATTAGATATAACTGTGAGAAAATCTCTCTCTCTCCATGTATTTGTCTATTTAACTTGATGGTTAAAATGATCTCTAGTCCTGTCTGCTGCTGCTTAGCCTTTCAAGCTATCTCCAAACAAAGTGGAAGCACATGTTAGCAAACATAGACAATGGTATGATACGAAATATGTATGACATGTATGACATGTTACTCACTCTTGAAAATAGTAATTTTTTTTTCACTGTTAACCCTGTAAAGTCTGAACCATTGAATCACTGACAGAATATTCCAGTTCTTTAAAACTGGAGCCTTTATTGGTCCTTCTGAACAACGGAAAAAAAAAAAAAATCAAATACTAATTTCCATGTATGAGTTTCAATTTGTATCATATTTGATACATTGCATCTCAATTCTCAAATATTATTATTTTTGAACAAACAAAAACATAATATAACACAAACATATCTAACAAATTGGTAATTCCAAACATACATAAGAACATTTTCCAGTGCTACTGTCATTGAGCAATGAGAAATCCACCAATGAAACTGGCACAGTGGAAGTCTGGAAGACATAACATTTCTGTTATCTTTATTAATTTTGTGGTTCACAAACTTTTATTTTGCATTGTGGGAGGCCTGAGAACAGTTCCTGTCCTTGTTCAGATAGAGATTCACTCGGCATTTCTTACAGTACACATATGAGCTTATAGTTATATCATTATAATCATAGCATAATCATTTTCAATGCTTCTTCAACACTGTATTTTTTTTGCCAACTAAAAAGACACGTGCACACACAAAAACAGTATGTGTATTTTTTCTTTAAATCCAAGCAAGTTGAACATGGATGCTTCTATGAAACTGGTCCTAAAAGCAGGGCTAAAAATTCAAACCAGATGTAGACTGTTATGAAGCAAGTTTGGAAGCACTTTGGGTCTGTTTTAAAAATAAATATTTACTAAGATAAAACAAATCATTTTTCAGATAAAATACATTTTTATTTGACACGCTCATACAAAAATCAGCATGTCACCCGGTAAAAAGGACACAAAAATTACGCACTACTATTTTTGGAATATCTTTTTTTTTTCTTACATGTACATTTTGAGAATCGAAGTAAATATGCAAGGCATATTTTTTGCATTTATCTGAGGTCATCATTAGGTACATCCTGGGGGAAATATTTTTACATTTCTCTTTTATTATTGGGTCTAAAAAGCTGGAAAAGTGCCAGATACCAAAACAGACCCAGTTTCATAGAAGCCCCCATATCTAATTTTTTTGCACTAAATGTACCAAATTATGCAATTTAAACATTTATATAGTTTACTTGAAAAATAAAAAAGACAAATATTAAGTAATTTCACATTGCATCAATCCAGTAACTCTTCCTATTGATGCTTCAGTAAAAAAAAAAAAAAAAAAAAATGTTTTCTGACCTTAACCTTTTCCAAATTGGCAAAGTTCTTCAAAACCCACCTGTGCCTCTGTCCTCATTAATGGCAGTCTTGCAGTGTCACTGGATAGGCCACTGATGAAAGAATTCCTCCCCCCTGGTTGATTATCCGTGTATTGCATGTATCTAATTGTATACATCAGGTTTTTCAAGAAAAAAAAATCACACTGATCATATAGAGGGCATCAAAACTCTTGTATCAAATATGATACATTTGGTGTTATAGGGGTAAGGATTTTTTTGATTTCCCATAATTGACCACTAGATGGCAGTGGTGTGATATTGACTTTCTTCAGTTGTCCAAACTTCCTTTCTTCCTTTCTAGCACACATGTTGGAAGGTTATCAGGGATGAATTTCTTTGGTGAACAGTTCATTTTGTTGAAATTCTTGCATATACCACGTACAATCTCACCTATTTAGTGCAAGAGGATATAACATAATTGAGAGGGTATTCAAAGTTAACTGACTATACCTAGCTAACTGTTGGCTAGTTATTAGCATTATTAACTATTACAATTTGATAATATCTGGTGGTATAAACATTTTTGAGGGTTTGTCCATATTTTATCTATTCAATTTATCCATTCCGTTCTACAAAATTTACCAGAAGTCATCAGCTAAAGCACACACAGATACAGATGCGTGTGCAACATACACACACACGCACACACGCACGCATACACACACACATACATACATACTTTTCTTTAAAAATTTTTATACCCCCTGATATTATCAAACTGTAATAGTTAATGATGCTAATAACCTGTCAACAGTTAGCTAGGTATAGTCAGTTCACTTTGAATACACAACGTGAACTGTTCACCAAAGGAAATGGATCACTGATTACCTTTAAATGTGTGACAGAAAGGAAGAAAGGAAGTTTGGACAACTGAAGAAAGTCAATGTCACACCATTGCCATCTAGTGGTCAAATGTGGGGAATGAAAAAAATCCTTAACCGTGAAAAAAATTACTATCTTCAAGAGAGAGTTCCATGTCACACATGTCATACATATTTCATACACACCATTGTCTATGTTTGTAAACGTGTGCTTCCACTTCATTCAGAGATAGCTTGAAAGGCTAAGGAGCAGCAGACAGGACTGAGAGAGAGAGAGGGGGGGGGGGGGTAGAGAGAGTGAGGGAGATTTTCTCACAGTTATATTTAATAAATGAAACTTAAATACAGTGATATAATATTATTACATTATTGGCTCAGTTATTACATTTGCAAATAATTTTTTTTTACCTGGCCAATAACGTAATAACCAACCAATAACGTAATAAGTTACTACGTTATAAGCCAAAAGTTATTACGTTATCGGTTCAGGACATTTATTACATTATTGGCCAGTTATTCCGTTATTGGCCTATTACATTTTAAAAATGGCAAAGTTATTATGTTATGGGTCGTTATGACATTATGGGTAGTTATTACGTTATTGGCTTCTACAGGGTTGCATTTGAGCAATTACATAGTTCAGGATGTGTTTCAACCACGCGTTAAACACAGAAACTACAAAATGTGACATGAATTTGGCCTAACACTCATCCTAAGTGACTGATTCGTGAACTTTAGTATAGGATTAGGGCTCCATGAAAAGGGTTGACAGACATGTATTCATTTTCTGTCTGCAATTTACACACAGACCCAATGTATTAAGCAAACCAAGATCAGAAACTGGCTGTAATTGGAGGCAATTCACTGTGTCCGTCTTTGTGCATGCAGTACAAACATAACACTGTCACATTTCAAATTCTTGAGACGACCTCCCACAGTAGCAGCAGTGGTTTATCACTGACACGAAGCATACAAAAAAAACAAAACCAAAAAAAAATAGAAAAGACATAAATGTCCCACAAAGGAATCCTGCTGCTGTCCACACCACTTTAAGGCCTCAGTTACTACCAACACAATATGTGCAGCAGATGTGACCTGTGGGTTCTTCAGGTACTGAGAGGACAGCAAGAGTATTCACTGGAATGAAATGCCCAACAGCACTTGCCCAGAAATTTGCTTTCTTTCACTTGTGTATTCCTCACAGTTGTGGAATGATTAACATGTTTCGGGAGACTTAATTTCCTTTTATAAATCTAAATTTGTAGATCGCTGTGCAACAAAGCATGAATAGAGGGAATGAAATTAATATACGGGTAGAAATTGCTACTGCTGCAACACCACTGCGGTGATTCTAATGATATACTGTACTGAATGACACCTCTTTGGAGGAGACTGGAGTATTTATAAAACTGGCCCAGCATTGACCCCAAACAGAGCCCAGGAGGCACACTTTGCACACACAATAACAAGTTTGCATTCAAAACCTATGAAGTAAAACCCGGCCGCTAGCGCACTGCAAAAACATACATATATAATTAACACCTTCATTACCGTGCAATGATACACAATATCACACATCATAAATGTGTGTTTCAGATATTCTTGGGAGCCAAATCATTTAGAGAAAAACCGAGTCATGTCGCGTAATGGAATAACACCAGCAAAATGATTAAGAGAACCGGACTGAGTGTAAATCACATTATGGTTTCAGGGGAAAGTGATCCAACATCAGACTCAGGAGAGGCCAGAGCAGGAAGCGGCCACGACAATGTGGAGAATTCCTCTGAGCCACATTATTATGTTGTGCAGCTCAACGAAACATGCAACGGGCAGTGGCCCAAAAATGGCTTAGGTGTGTTCTCCTTCCCCCTGGGATGTGGTGGAAGGATTGCGCCGGCCTGAAGCCAACATGGTGGTCAGGGTGAAAACCACAAAGTGAAAATAGAGTCAGCCAGGGCCACGACATGTCCGGCATTGATCAAAGATAGGCGGGGCGTCAGCACACAACAAAGCACACTGATGACAGGCGGAGGTCTTTGACAGGACATCGAGAAATGGAGTAGTGCAGTGTTTATGCGTGCAGGACACTGAGGTCAGTCAAAAGAATGAAGGGATTACAACATGAGACAATCATGCAACTAAGCTACAAAAAATTACAGGTATGTGGTGTAGCTGAAAACCTACAACAATCAGGTTTGGTGTGGTTGCAGAGGCCCAGTTTGCTTGACTAGCTGACAAAGCCAGGGGAATGTTTGGAATGGCAGCCACTGGACTGTGCAGACAGACACCCAGGATGTAGATGGGTGGAGTGAAAAGGAGAACGCCAGCCAAGACTCGCTGAGACAGACGAGTGGTTGTTGACGTCTGGGACGACGTCTGAAGAGCGTGGACATGAGAGAGCAATAACTGACCAGGATAGAAAGCAAGCTGTTCACAGACACCAAGCCTTGACTGGCTGAAAATACTCATGGCCAAGAACATGGTAATTGTGGTTGGTTTTGGTGTGCTTACAACCTCAAGGTTGTGGGTTAGATTCCCACAATTCAAGTACCTCAAATGCATGTATGGCATTGGCTTCATTTATAAGACAGTGTTTGGAAATTCTGGAATCTGTGTTTGACATCGAGATAGCAGTATTTATTTAATGATATAAAGATGTTAACCATAAATAATGAAGAGGCTGATGAAACATTTCTGGGAGGTGCTGGAAACAAGCGTGCACAAATCAAACATGTAATTTCTCAAGATGACTGATGAGGAACTTACAAGAGGCTCCTTGTTTTTCACTAGTCTTATGATCTTCACAGAGTCCTCATCGTCGTCAATGTCATCAGGCAATGGAGGTAGCTCAGGATCGTACCTCCTCTGGGCGACCGTGTCGTGGACCGACAACAGGCTCTGGAGGAGAGAGGAATAGATGAAACAATAGAGGGTTATCAGTCGAACCACTAAGACCTTAATAATTATTGAAATTAAGTATTGCAATACATGCCATTAGGAGTTCAATCCATCATCTCTTTCTTTATGCAGGATAGACAAAAGGCAGAAACTGTAGGGAGGATGGTTATGAATTGGGGTGTGTCCCTTAAGTGCTGGGTGATGGATTTGAAAGCGTTTAGGGCCAGTACTTGTAGCTACGTGCGTTAATTGTCATTAAGCCAATGTTCTCCCTCCATACATCTCTCTGATTAAAGGTTACCAGCACTTGCCCTGGATCATAGCTCACTGGGCCCTGAGAATTGGAAGGGTTGGGGGCAACATTTCTAGTAGTTCTAGTACTGATGCTTTCCAGGGCTAGACAGAACCAACTGAGAGGTGATGTTCTGCAGCGTTTCGGTGGCAGGCTCAAAGTAATGAAGTTCTCAGCCTCCTCAGATATTTCACACGTTCACGAGCAGACAAAAAAAATAGGATGGGACGAAGACAAGAATGATGCCATTGAGACATTCATTTTTCAAACGACTTCATGTCCGGACTGAGATGCAGCTGGACGCGTGCTGCTTTTTCCGTGGTTGAAGACAGGAGAGAGAAGTGAGAAAAACATCTTCCACCCCTGTGTGCCAGACGAAAGTAAAGAGAGAGGGAGGCAGGGAGAAGGATATGGTGCGAAGAGGAGCAGTGTGTTTTATGACATGGGAGCATGCTGCAGTACAGCGTTCAAGATGTTGCTAACCGGGAGCAGATGAGAGGAGGAGACACAACTGAAGCTCTGTGGCCGGGATCCACTGGGAGACAAGCTGACCAACAACTGACTTTATTGTGTACGCTAGATGAGAGCTTTGCTGTATTTATTCCCGTATGCTGTATCCTTAAGGGCCCCTGATTTATTACAACTTGGGTTTTATTTTGGAGTTTTGATCATGATTCCTTTCGGCAAACATAGCAGTAAACCAGAATGTAAGTGCTGCGACAAAAAAAAACATTTGAACAACAAGTTGTGTGGTTTTTTTTAAGCTTTAGGCTTTTTTTTCCTAATCTTAGAAATTTCTTTTTCAAATTTTATCACAACACAAGTTTTATGTATTATTAAATTATAACTTTATTTAATCTTAGAATATACTGAGGTGAAGTTCTCATTTGTGATATAACTGAGAAAACACAGGACTTAATGGTTGCAAAAACAGTTAATTCTGGAAACAGTAAAAACCTAACAGAATTTTAATAATGATAATAATAATAATAATAATAATAATAATAATAATAATAATAAAACAATAACAATAATAATAATATAATTAAAATGTAAACTCTAAGAACAAGGGTATCCAGTGGCAACAAAAGCAAAAACAAACAATAAATTCTGTAAATTATTTGAAAACATTGAAATATAAATATGTATATGATAATATGATACATATGAATATTGAAATTTAATTATTAAAAATTTAAATTGCACTAAAGGTTTAAGTTAGGCAATCTTGAGCCTTTTCTATGTATATGTTAGTACATTATATATAATTTGGGAATACTGTACATCCTGTCATCGTCCAAGTGTACTGAGACTCCCTTTATAGATGGCTGTGCATCTGATGTTATCTTGTTGTTAATTTACCTATGTTTTAACTTCTGTTCTCCATTTTTCCACTTTTGCTTTTTTGCAGCAGCAGTAGTGTCCTGCAACTGGCCAGAAATTTCAGACAATGTCAATGTGTTTTCAACGCAATAAAATGTTTTGGGAAATACATAAATTTTGATTTCACAAACTCTGCTGATTACATTTTTTTCTTTTTCTTTTTTTTTAATTAAAAATGCATTTTTTAAGTTGCAAAGACATTATTGGCAAATAAATCACATTTATGCATAAGGCAAATTCCTTTCACTATCAATGTACATGAACCAGACCTTGGTCAGACCAAGACTGACTGGTCTCCATCAGGGTCTGGGGTAGGTAGTATATATACAAACTGGGTTTGGATCAAACTGAAAAGTCCAAAAGTGAAATAAGAAATACGGAAAGAAATAAGGAAATACGGAAAATGTGAAAGCGCCTTTAGATTTACTATGTCAGAACTTAGGAAAGATGTTTCCACCTCCTACTAAGCAGATGAACTCTTTCAACGGGTAACCTCCTCATAACAAACAAACAACCTCTACAGTGTGTATCAGAAAAAAGTAGACTCTCAGAAAAAATAACATAAAACCAAAATGCGAAGACATTTTGAAAATCTGGTCATATGTGTTTATTGACCATGTAATTCTCCATTGATTGACACCAGTGGTAGGGAGTTAATATGTAATTATTTTTCCTGCTATATGTATGCAAGTAAAAGACCAATGGAACTTGTCATCCATGTCAACAGATCTCATATTAACCCTTCCACTTCCATGCGCAAAAAACTTTTATTTTGCACAATTGAATTAGTGTTGTTCAATGAAGCATGAACATTGACCCAGGACACTGGTGTCAATCAGTGGAGAATTACATGGTCAATAAACACATATGACCAGATTTTCAAAATGTCTTTGCATTTTGGTTTTATGTTGTTTTTTTCTGAGTGTACTTTTTTCTGATACACCATGTAGTAAGCATGAAAACTTTTTTGGAAAAAAACAAAAAATGCAAAAGATATCATGGCTACTGTGTCGAAGGATAAAATAATTACGTCTTTAACTTTCCAAGTGCTGTAAACTCCACTCTTATCTATGGAGCCTTTAGACTAATGAAATCTCAAACAAGATTTCCTGTATTATATTTCATATCTTACCTATACCTAAAGAAACAAACTCCACAAATGTAATCTCTTGCATTGTTGTGCTGCATTTGTGGTATTTATCTGAGCTTGGGCTAAGCCTATAGAGGACTCTAACACTGAACTAATCCACCAAAACACAGTGAATCAGCTAAAATTTGCAGTAATTCCTGGAAAACTCACAATTGTGCAAATGTTTCTTTTTCTTGTCTCCTCTAAAAAATGTTTCTCTACATCTCTATTCAGATTTCTCAGATATCATTATCCATCCCTCTCCTATTGTTTCTCTTCTAGTTGATCTTTTAAGTCCATTTTCCAATAATCTTCCGAGCCATAGTTTGTTCATGTCTCAGAACAGAGCTAACAATGCACTCCTGGCTTTCATCTATGCAGTGCATAAACACGCACTTTGGATGTATTGTATGTCTGGGGATGCTGTCATTATGGTATTGAAATATTCTCTTGGAACACTCGAAACCAAAACTGTTTGCAGATGAGGGTGATAAAAGCAAACTGAATTGGAATGGAATCCCAAACCTGTGCAGAATATAACATATAAATTGTGTCATAGCATCATGTCAAAGCATGGATGGAGTGTGTGCAGTTGGAGCTTCTACAGTGTTGAGATGAGATCAGTTATGTTACATTCTAAGACTCCCAGCACCACATGTGTACAGACATTATTATTATAACAGATACAGCTGCTAAATGGAAGCAGTAGTGTGAGTTAACCTGGAAAAAAATAGAGCAAATATTTACAGAGGAATGCTTCTGATTTTGAGGATGCAATCTGTTCTTTGTCTCTGGAATTTTTCTTTCGTAGGAGGTAGCAAAAATCATATTTTCATTTGGGACTGTATTACATTCCACACTTTTTAGAAAACTTCCCTTAGTGAACACCAGTCCTGTGCTGTGACAGTAGACATAAAGATAAGGGAGGATTTTATTTAAGTCTGAGGTTGGCTACATGTGGAGCTGCAGCTCTCTTAATGGTGTTTCACTGTCAGTCACAGCACCTGATCCGAGTTGTGACAACATTCGGGTCAGCCAAAAATCCATCACCCTCACAGCAGGGTGGGACACTCATGCAGGCCTTATGCTTGTGAAAGGAAAAGTGCTCTGCTGTTGCTGTGAAACAGTGAATGTGTGATTGGAGAAGAGCCAACACACTTCAGCACTACTGAACTGATTAGATGATGTTTCATAGTTGATTTGTGTTGAGGTTATTAGTCATGCAAAATGTCAAACATTAGCAGGATTAACCCTGCTGATTGCTGGTCTTACTCTCACAGTGAGTTAATTCCAAACTGTTGAACTGCTGTTGAATGAGAAACCTAAAATAACCTCTAATTTTATATTTCAGTACTTAGTGTATGGCCTCCTTTTCTGAAATTTCAAAGCTAAATTTTTAATGATAGGATTAAACTATGCTATACATAACAACCTGAAAACCAGCAGCAATGAAGGGGGGGATGAACATTTTATGGGAAAATGGACCTGGCCAGTTGCAGACCTTGTATCATTATGTGTAGCCGTGGCATGAAAAACAGTTTTTGGAATGCTCTATCTGTAATCCAGATCTTATTTTCTCTCAATTTCCTGTTTATAACATTTGCACAATATGTTGTGGGCACAGATGGCATGATGATGCAGAGGTTATATTTGGGTGTGACCTAAGTGTTGGCCAGGTGGGCCCCTTCTGTATGAAGTTTGCAGGTTCTTCGTCCCACTGTCCAAAGACATGACCCTTAATAGGTTAACAAGCTGCTGTCATTCCACCTACAAGTGTAAGCGTGAGGATGAATGGTTGTTTGCCTCTAAATAGCCCTGCTATTAGACCACCAGATGTTCTGCACAAAGACTATATGATATTTAGCTAATTCACAACTTCCTTCCCTAGATGGGCTTTTCAAGAAAGAAATACATTTACATTCATTCATTTTTTGTGAAGGCAATCCATTAGAAATACTGTATTGTACTGCAGAGTACTTATAACATTAACGTGCTATTGTGTTTAAACTTCCTTCCATATCTTCAACTGTACATATTATGAGTCTAGACAAATATGGATGTAAACTGCCATTTCCCAAGTTGGCAGAAGTGTACAACAGCTTCCTGGAGGACCCCAGGAGGAGTAGCTGATGTCTGGCATCAGCTAATGGGGATCCTAATAAATAAATAAAAATTATTACAGTAATTCTTGGTGATTTATAAGTATAATAGAAGAATAATCTCATTAGCAAAACTAGACATGGTACAACCAAGTTGTCAAAGTACAGAAAAAAGTTCCCAAAAAAAAAAAATCCTTCCTAGATTTCTTTGGCTGTAACACACTTTTCCTCCTGTTATTCACTTCAACCTTTTCTCTAGTAACCTGCCATTTATGGTTTCCTCTGAACTCCATCCATCAGGCTTAATATCCTGACCTGTTAGTGTCCTCTTGTTGATGGCACTTGGTTGAACCTGGCACCGATCGCCTCCCCTTCACCACCACCTTCACCCCCATGCTTGTGCCTAACAACCCGTAACAAGGCCACAACTAATTCCTTGTAAAAACCTCTAGGAAGTAGCAAAACCAGCTGCATGCTAATAGATAGCACATGGTACAAGCCCTGGTTGGTGACCACTGACATGGGAGTACAACCATACAGGTACAAGTTTTACACACACACACACACACACACACACACACACACACACACACACCACACACACACACACACACACACCTCACAGCACTCTGGGAAGCATTCTTCCTGAGTTAATATAAGTCAGTGGGTCTTGTTCTGCCTCAGTGTTGGTGGATTAGAAGCCTAATCAAATCTAGACTTATATCCTTCTATAAGCTCAACCCTGGGGCTGAGGCCTGAGCTGAAAAAAAGGAGGAGAGTGAGAGACGGAAAGAAAGATGAAGGGAAGCAAAACCACCCTTGTTTTCCAGGCATCCGTCCTTTCTCGGATCGTGTGTTTGTGTTCATTAGGCATAATAGGGATCCTAGAAAAACAGATCACTGAGTTTGACTAAATAAACCTGCCAGTACATTCCTGGCAATGGCCTCTCATTAAAGCCTCGGCCCTGTCACCGGTCTGCTCGTTTTTCAGTTTGCGGTGCTGGATCGGTGCTAGGTAACTGCTTTTCCCCGGGGGGTGGGACCCTGCTGAGTGTTCTGCCTCAGAGACACTGCTGTAGGCCAGCTGGGATACAACACTTGCATCCACCCATTCCTGAACCTTGAACCTACAGGCAATGAAACACATTCTCTCAAAGCAATATGCCTACCCCCAAACATGCCAGCGGAAACAGCCGGCCGTCATAATTGGCACTTTCATCACTGTCAATATTGTCTTTGTGAGGGGAGCAAACACAGGCAAAAGTTGTTTTTTCATATGCAATTTGTAAAAGAGAAAGGTAAAGGCAGACAGGGAAGGCAAGGAAAGAGAAAGAGAGAGAGTTTAAAGAGCCTGATTTTATCCCCACCCTAGGAATGGATCATTTCAGCCATAATTAAGAGTGATACAGTTACTATCGTACAGAGACGCCATTCAAAGGCAGCAGCCATCTGCTTGTGTTTTACACCCCGGCCCTGTGATTTACACTAGGGCTGGCTGGTACGGTATCAAGTGCCCTGGAGGACAGATGGAGACAGAAAGAGACAGAAACAGAGCAAAGTTTTAATACTTCATTCTTGAAGCCCATATGCAGACACTCACAAGAAGTCACCCAGAGCCTTCACACATCAGTGTTACAGTCTGAGCTCACTGTCCAAGCCACAACACTGGAACTAATCTATTGTTGACCAAGTGTTTCTGCTGAAACCAGCAGCAGTGTTTAACCCAGAGGGCAAAGGCCCAGACGCTCCAAACATAGCAATGGACTCATACCAATATGTGGTAGTAGAGATCATGAAGATAAGGAAAAGAGAAATGTGGAAGCAGTGTGTGTGCTAATGAATCCATGCAAATGTCAAACACTCAACTTGACAATGACAGGGACCATACTTTCAGAAAGAAACCAATTTAATAAAATATTGCAGCTGGTGGAGGTCACAGTATTCCTGTATAGAGTTCTTTAAATAGAGTAAAGGCTGTTGCTTTGGTTTTACTTTTACAGCCTTCTCACACCTCAAAGTCCAAAACCAAAGTTCATGTTTTGTTAAATTTTGTACTTCTGAATTGGTTATTTTTGACTTGACCTTGCAAAGACACTAAAGAAATTTGTATGATGCAAGTGGGTCATGTTGGCATGCCTTGTGTGGGCTGCATCTCCCTACAGGGGTGAACTCCAGCCCCGAGGGATGGATGGATGGATGGAGGGATGGATGGATGGATGGATGAATGGAGGGATTTCTTTCTTTCTTTCTTTGGTAAAAGGCTGACTAGGGACTGGAGATGGAAACTAGCAATAGCTATACTGTCTTTATATGAATTATCAGTTGCTACAGCTTGTTTGTAACAGGTAGAAGTTATACTATGTAATTTATACGGTGTTATATTTATATATATATATATATATATATATATATACATATATACATATATATATATATATATATACATACATATATATATATACATACATACATATATACGCACACACACACACACATATACGCACACACACACACATACATATATATATATACACACACAGGGTGTCCCATAAGTCTCCATACATAGGAGACATAATACATTCCATACATATATGGTTCTAACATGTAGTATTTCTTTATTTCTTCTTTATAGTTCTTCAGCAGTGGAGGACACGCATTGAAATGTGTTCCCGACAAAATGGCAGTCATATAGAGCATATTATAAATAAAAATGGTTTATGTCAAGAAACATTTATTTTCCTATGTATGGAGACTTATGGGACACCCTGTATATATATATATATATATAATATATATATATATATATTATAATATATACATACATACACACACACACACACACACACACACACACAGTATATTACAGTCAATGGCGAGACACAAGCAAAATTTGATACTTTTTGAATTCTGCATCATTTATATATGTTACATTATGTTTGTTTAGGAGACAATTTAAAAGCCAGGGAAAAACAATTTATTCTAAACAGCTGTTACAGTATTCACCTGTGAAATATGAAAATAAAAAGAAAACACACCCCAAAGTGCTGGTGGTGACATCGTAACGTTCTCTGTTAAGGATGTGTTCAGAATTGCTAAAGACGTCTCTGTGACTTCAACAGGACTGGATCTTTGGTTGTTGCCTCTTTTAATAGTTTTCACCATGCTCTGAAAGAACAAGGTGAATACATGCTAATTTCATCCCTGGAGCCAAACTCTACAACCTCATATTTAAGTATGTTTTCTGGCACATCACAGCCATGAATTGCCATAATAAAGCATTTTCACAAATAAATAAAATAAAAAATTAAAAAAAAAAAAAATGTTTGTAGTAATTCTAGTTCAGAAATAAAATGTTGGCGGACTGTTGATCATCACCCTCGTCTGGTTGTTGTGCATCTGACAGTGCCAGTTCCTGAGGTACACTGATCGGCAGTAGCTGAATATTTTCCGTTGTTCGGCAGGGATTCGTTTGGTTTACCTTGCTCTGCACTGGAGCTGAGGTCGACGGAGTGATGCATGGAGGTGAAGGGAGAGTGGAGCAACAGCAGTGAATGGAGACACACATAAAGACTGAAGAGAGGTAAATATTGCTGGAGCAAAATGATTGTATGCCAGTGTACAGGTGGCATTGTTTTCTCTTAATTTGTTTACTTTTGTGCAGATATACCCATGACAGGTTGTGGACAGTTTCCCACTGGTGAACCTAGAATTTAATTCAGTAACTGGAGGAAATCAAATCTAAGTTGCCTCAGTTTAATCTCTGTGTTTACATCTACAGTTTAAGATCCCTGCCTTTTTAGATATAATGGGAAAATATTTACATTCAGCTTTCACACAAGCTGTATCTGATTCATGTGTATGTACTCAAATCAACTGCAGCTTGACCCATATTGCTCATATTAGACCTGGGTAATTTTGATTTGCTAGTTTGATAGTTGTGACATGTTACTGGACAACATTCACTTGGTCTGTACACATACATCAGTTGACATTTTCTAATAAAGCCCCTTCAAACTTTTTTACTTTTTTATGACAAATGTTTAAAAATAAATAGTAACACTTCACAGCTGAAAAATAACCTAGTCATTTCTCTGGTAGACAAATGTTTGATTTCCAGGTTTTTCTTACAGCTTCATACATTTGATACACCACATTCCATATTGCCTCAAAAATATCTGTTGTTACTCTTGGCCCTGATACTGCACTGTTAATGCTGATGCAATCCTGTTTTTATGAAATCAATACAGTACACCTAACCATATAAAAAATGCTTTATAAATGACTGATGCCTAGTTTAAAAAAAAAAAAATCTGTACATATATACGGAAAAAAAGTCTGGCCTCACCTGTGAAGCCAATATGACAGAAACACTCATTTAAGATAGAGAGTTGCATAAAGTTGGTTGTTGAATTTGGCTGGACATACTGGACGTAGCTGCTACAGGTTGTGTTCTAGTACTCCAGATTTGTCTTGGTCTTGAGATCAAGGACACTCTGTCAAAGCCTATTTCTCTCTCAACTGTATTTTTACTTGGTCTAGGACACTGAGGACTCTGGATTTTATATCAAGACCACAATTATCTGATTTATTTGTTATCATCATTACAGTGATTTGATTTGTAAGATCATGTTTCAAACACAGCCAGTAACTTGATTAATTTCTTGTTTGAAATATTTGGAGAAGAAGCTGTGATCTTTGGAGGAAATATCAGCCAATCTACAGCAATAAACTTTTGCAATCTTAACCACAAAGGAACCATCTGTAAAAACACAATAATGTGTCAAATCCAGCCATTCAACATTTTATGAGAAAGCTGGGGACACATCAACCTCCATCCTCCGCCAAGCATTTGGACGTCACAAAGAAAAGTAGTGTAAATGATACAAGCAAAGACAGCTTTCTCTGTACCAAAACCCTTTAGAAATCACTCCACATGTTTCTATCCATCCATCCATCCATCCATTTTCTGAGTTGCTTATTCTTTGCAGGGGTCATGGGGGTGCTTATCCTGGCTATGGGCAAAGGCAGGGTACATATACAAACAAACCAGTAACATCGGATTTTAGATTAACCAGTTAACCCAGTGGTTCCCAACCTTTTTTGGCTCGTGACCCCATTTTAACATCATAACTTTTTGGTGACCCCAGACATTCAAAAGGAGACTTTTTTTTGCTAAAATTAATTTCTTTTGATCACGTAATAGTTTGCTATACTATGTTGCAAATAAACGTTCATTTTAGATGACATTTAGTCTATATAATGTACAGTATATTATTATGGACAGAGGCAGAAAAGCCAGGTGTAGATTACTGCACAGAGTGAGTATTTTATTTTCCTTGGTCAGGATATGTACAGTCAGTCCAGCTTGGATTTACAAGGCTGACAATTAATACTGAACAAACAAGAACTCAAACTATGAATTATGAAAGAGCTGCAGCATCTTAAACCGACCACAATGAACATTTGAAAGATAAACGTTACCACAGTCTTCAGTTTCAGCTTCACAGTTTGTCATGTCTTTTATGTATTGTGATTGTCTCTCTCAAGTCACCATATATTATAATTAGTAAGTTTTTATTTTTATCAATTACTAGAAATTTCAGGCGACCCATTTGAATTTCAGGCGACCCCATGTGGGGTCCCTACCCCAAGGTTGAACAACACTGAGTTAACCTATTATGGTGCATGTCCTTGGAGAACCCAGAGAAAACCCACAAAGACACAGCAAGAACATGCTAACACCCATGTCTTGGTTTGGGTGGTCCAGGCCATAACAGTAGATTCGAAGATGATCTTACTAGTCCATTGTAGGGTATTGTTTGCTTTTTTTCACTTTATATTCCTCATTTTATTCTTGCCTTGTATTTCATATGATGTTTGTGTATACATATACCTGTTTGATACTCTTGACAAGGATGCCCTAAGGGATATTTTCACCATCACTGAATCTCCCCTTGTCAAATAAAGGTTAAAAAATGTGAGAAACAGCAATACAAGAAGTTTATGTCCATTCACATGCATCACTTATGATTTCATTATGATTACTTCAAGCAGTTCTCACAACTACCAGCAGTTAAGGCAAAACATGCAATTTTGAAGGCACAGTAACCCTGACCTTTGACCCTTTAACCACCAATTATTTTTCAGTTCATCGCTGAGTCCATTTGAACATTTGGGCTGTTTGCAAGATTATGTCAAACTCATCCTGGGGTAGTGCATTTTTTCCTAATGACAGATTGACCTTCTAGAAGTTTACCATGGATGCATCTGAATAGAGTAAGAATTTCAGAAGTTGGTGAAATGGTGGTGGAAAAGTCCTTTCACATGTGTATATTCCTCAAAAAAGACTGAAATACATAACTCCTTTTAGCTTGTAACCGCTCACGTGAATCAGTTTAAAACATCTAAACTTAAACGTAATGATCTTAAATTTATTACTGTGTGCCGCTGCATCCACTGGCAATACCCACAGAAATGAAAAGGCAGGATACGATGTTAAAGCATGAATAATCGGTGTGTGTGTTTGTGTAGACTTGGCCATCCATCCTGTCTCCACCTCATCTGTTAAAGGTGCTGACTGAGCTTCCTGATCGATGACTTTCACAAGCTCCTCGTTTTGATGGATTGACTCTTTACCACGCCAAATACCTTCAGCGTAGGTGTAATTAAAATAATAAAATGCAAGGTTTCTGACACAGGCATGCTTAATGGTGAGTGTGGTGATCAGTCGCTGGTGCATTTTGCTTTGGGGTTGACAAAGACAAAGCAGTTTTGCCGTGTCCCTGTGTAGCAAAGCGGGAGAGCGAGGCTTTGACAGATTCCAACCATTCGTCTTCAGGTTAGTAGCTGTGTATTTTGGAGTGTGCATCTGCTGATTTTGTGAGACTGTGTGTATAGTGGGTAAGCATGTGAACTCAGCCGATCCCATTTTCTAACAACTTTTTGTGGTTTTATCTGTCAATTTTTCTGTGTATGTGAATATATATATATATATATATATATATATATATTATATATATATATACAAGTTTGTTTTGCATTTATATCTTTGATTTAAAAAAATAATCATCACATCAGGAGTATGGCTTCTTCAAGGCCGATCCTACTGGAACCTGGCATCTCTTCATGAGCCTTGTGTTTGACACTAAGAGCTATTGAATATTTGTATGTGCTGCAAGCATATGTGTGCGTATCGAAGTGGGGGAGGACTTCATACTGAGCTGTTGTTTCTGGCACGGCCCGAGTAAGCATGAAGACAGCACATTAAAAAACGAGTCCGTCCAGCTGTGCTTCGATCCCGCCATCATGTCTGGCTTAGACACCTGGAGGGCCTGATGGATGGCCAGATTTATGCTTTTGAAAATAAAAATGTGTAAATTCATTTTGTAGCTGTCTGCATCTGGATAACAAGGCCACTGGACACAGCCAAATGCTCATGATAAAAAAAACAAGATTTGGGTCTAAAATCTTATTTTATGTTAAGCACGATGAGGTCAATAATTATGATGCTTTTGAAAATAGTGTCATCCTGTACAGACAGGCTGTTTGATTTCAGTTCCTCCTTGCTGAGTAATTTATAAAGTACTGAAAAACTCACCTTCACGTGGGGCTTTTCCAGTAGTTGAGCAGCTCTTTGATTTCACCACTGGCTAATTTCCCTTGTAACTCCTCGGACAACTAAAGAAAAGGAGAGAGATTGTTCATAAAAGACTGACTTTTCTTTGCTTTTGTCACCTTTATGCAGTTGATGGTAAACATTTTTTTCTTACAAATATTTTTTTTCTTTTTTCAGATTTTTATTTAGAAATATTGAGAAAAGTTCAACATACATTTAAATTACATTGTGGTCACGTAACAAGTATGTGACCAATGACCAATCTTTCCATTCTCAACATTTCAGTTTTTCTTTTTTTTTTTTGTTAATAAACAAAACAATTGTACAGTGAACAATGGATGTTTGTTACATAAAGAAAACACATACGAAAGACCAAGAGACTTTGACCTCCTCTCTCTAAAGAAAAAAAGAAAAATAAATAAATAAATAAAATGTGAAAAGTTGAATTAATTAATTACACAAAAAACAAGACAATTCCAGACACATTGTCATTATTTGTCATTTCTTGTACATTTAGAGTTCCAACAGATTGCGTTTGTTAAGTGTAAACAAAAATATCCACTTTGACCATAGATCAGGGATTAAAGCAAAAATTTTTCATCTGACTGAAAATTTTCTTCTGGTCAAAATCATTGGCCACTATTAAAAATGATGCAATACAATACTACTATAACGTACAAGTTTAATAGTCAAATTTGGCAATACTGTAAAACACACTGAATGGGAGAGTGTACAGGTGTAGATGATTAGTAACATGGATAGAAAAAATGTCATGAGTGGTATTGGTGAGGGGTCTGGGGGTCCTCCCCCAGAAAATTTTTAAAGCTTCAGGTCAATTTTGGTGCTCTCTGGTTAATTTTAAAGGGTATGAAAACCTTTGAAGCAAGTGAAAATAATAACTAGAAAAACCTTACTGCAAAAAATGAGTGAAAAACTTTTTATTTAACAATCAAGCCATGCCCACCTCCATCTATTTTTCACACATCTCTCAACAGTTACCACTTCAGCACTTCCTCTACAAACGTGTCCATGATGTCGTATATGCGAGCCAAAATAATCTGTACGTCGTCAAACCTGCGTCCACAACCCCCTCCCGCCAATATCATGTTTGGATATGATTGGAAGAAATTACATCAACTGAAACAGAAATTATATTCCGTTACAGATACTCTCTGAGGGTATTTAAAATACAGTGGCTTTGCAAATACCAAGGGTGTTACTCATTCATTCAATTTATCTTCGTACTGTACCACACAGATAGAAATAAGACGCTAAACGGGTCAAAATAAAGCACGTATGCAGTCGGGCGTGTAACCGCATAAGGCCGCGGCATGCACAGCCGCACGCACTGGAAGGGCACATCCACACAAACACTAGTCATATACCGGCAAGAGGAGATAAGCTATGAACCCAAACATGAAGGTCCATGTAGATCAGTTCTGTCTTCTTCCCTTTTCGCTGTGGTTCTTTCATAATGAAAGCTTGTTAGCACTAAACTAAAGTTAGCGTCTGGAGGCTGAACTTCGGTAAAGCTGAACTTGTCCATGTGTTTCTGAGGCACAGAATGAGCAGCGTTTCCTTCCAAAGATAAATAGTCATCAATCTCTCTCCCGACATAAAATAAAGAAGTCTTATTATCATCACTGTTAAACCTATCAGCCCCCTGTGCGTGGCGTGCCTGTGTTAAACACCTGCAGATTCAGGACAGCAGACCCAGGACAGGATCGCGGTGCCGACTGGACTCCACGAAACACGTGGGGAAGTTACTTCAATATGACTTTTTTCCCCCCTCAATTTTTCCATTTGACGGAAATCCGTCGTGGTGACGGAGAACTTTAATCCCTGCCATAGATTTGAAAATTTGTTCATCTGTAATCAAAGGAGAAGGTTAGTCTTTCCATCTGGTAAATTTCATTCACAATATCTACCCATTTTTCCAGATTAGGTGGTTCAGGTTGAGCCAGTGCCTGGTCACAGCCTTTTTGCCAGCAGTTATTAAAATTCTATACAAGTAGGCATTGTTCACTAAAATTTCAGTTTTTCCCATAATTAAGGTGGCAAATTCAAAAGGTAAGGTAACATTAAGTATATATTCTATATTTTGTGTATATCCTTCCAAATTGTTTATTTTGGGCAGTCCCAGAATATGTGCCAGTGATTGGCATCTTGGCTTCCACACTGTTCTCAGCACTTAAGCTCC